>NC_133622.1:184398467-184565967 GCF_048593235.1 Sminthopsis crassicaudata | reverse complement strand
TAATAAATGTTTATTAACAGACTGCTTTGTCCTCCAGAAAAGAGGCAAGACAGAGTTCGGATTCAAAACATCTTTGTTCTTCCTTCCACAAGAAGAGAAGGAGCAAAAGTGGCTCGGGAAGACCTTTGTCTTAAAGAGAAATAATACTCTACTCAAGCCCGGCCTGCTCAGTTCTGCGTCCCTGTAAGAAATGGAAGCCGGCAGCATCTCTCCCACTCCACATACTCCAACTTCTTCCAGTCTCAAGTTCAGGAACAAGGTCTCTTTTCCAAGAAAGGAGGAGCCATTACTGAGAATCGTGGTAGTCTGGGGAAATTTTTGAGAGAGAGGAAATATAAAGGACAGCCCGTCATAACTGAGAGCGATCCCACTGGGAGACTCCACCTGCCCCCTGCCCCTGCAGGACAGTCACCTAATCGTAGGTATCAGTCACCTGAAGGGAGTACGGTAGGGAGGAGGCAAGATGTGGGACAGAAATATGCAGGTCTGTAAGAAGGGCAGGGAGAAGGGAAGGGAGCCCGCAGTCATGCTTTGTGCAGAGAGCCTCTGTGGGGGAAAATCATTCCTGGATGTCAACAAAGCCTTAGTCACTCTGCCCTAATTATAGATCAGAAGGAAAGAGTCAGAGTGGTTTTGTTTGGCTTTTTTTGTCGTAAATCAAGGAAGACCTGCTCTTTAAAAATAAATAAATAAAGCAGAAAACCACTGTTTCATTGCTGCCAACATAATTCTCTGCGGTTCATTTATTGCTTTGGCTAGAGCACAGTGGGTATCATGTGTCCCACTCCATCTCAAAAAGCCATAAGGAAACTGGGTGTCGATCACTAATTATGTTATCGGCCAAGTGTCTAAGCATACAGTTACCTATCGGTGCCTTGGCCAAAATAGGTATGTGCTGGGAGCAAAGAGGAAAAGGTGGGAGAGGAGACAGGATCGTGGACAGCCAAAACAGGTTCCACTACCCCAATCAGTCCTCTCTTCCTCTAATCACTTTCTTCATTCCTTCAATCTATAAAGAATCTGCTATATTAAAGCATTGTTTGTCTGAGGGAGATAAAAATTTAGTTATCTTTGACTAATTAATTTCCCTCATTCCCCACATCTAACGAGCTATGAGTCCTGACCATTCTGCCACCACATTTCATATCCATCCCCTTTTTTCCACTTGGCCACTATCCTAATTCAGATACTCATCAGCCCTTACTTCTAAAACAGTCCCTTTTTAAAATGATCAATGAAAATATGCTCTCTCTTCTTACTTCATTATTCTCTTCTCCACTGAGAAGAGAAAAAAAGAAAAATAGCAGCTTCCTGCCAAGGTCAAGTCCAAAGGGATTCCATCATTTCCCATCTTACTTTACCCAAGGTGTCTGGCATTCTTAAAATACTCTCTTTCCTCACCTATGCCTCTTCAGCAGAAGCCTTGACTTCTTTCTAGATTCATATCAAACGGTTATCTTAATCTTCCTGGTTACTAATTGCCTCCCACCATTTTGTATTCACTGTGCATTTATTTGGGTTATAATCCTACCATATTTTTACTTACTGACTTGGGTGCAGATAGTTTCTTCTGAGTAGGATTCAACCTGTTTACAAACTACTGCCCTTAATTTTGATCTTGTATCCCCAACACCTAGCACATTGCCAGCTTCACAGTAGATTTATCCTGTTTCTGATCTGCATGCTAAACCCTCACCTCTCTCAGGAGGTGGGCAATATGTTCCATCATGAGTTCTCTGGAACCGTGACTGGCTGTTGCATTGATCAGAGTTCTTAAGTTTTTTAAAGTTACTTTTTTTTTTCATAAAATTGTTGCAGTAAATAAATTATTATGCTACTTTTGCTCTTTGTAAAAGTTCATGCAAGTCTTCAGAGGTTTCTCTGAAACAGAATCTTTCATCATTTTTATGGCACAATAATATTCCATTATATTCTTATACCATAACTTTCCCAGCCTTTCCCCAACTGATGAATACCCTCTAGGTTTCCATTTCTTCACCACTGCTAAAATAGCTGTTCAGAGTTTTATACCTTTTTAGGGTTGATTTTTTTGGCAAAGAACTAAAGTCTTCCTTAATCTACCCTTCCTCTTGTTCTCTATTGAATGAAATGTATTCTGTATTCTGACCTCCTTTAATCAGTTCAGATGAGAGTGAGGTTCAAGTATTGTCTGCTCCCTCTACTTGTTCCTTATTCATTATATGACTTTCTACCTATGCATCCCAAATATGTGAGACAATTTTCTCCTTCATTCCTCTGCCTCCTTCCTTCCACAATATTCTTCTTCTTCCCCCTTTCCATTCTTCTTTTAAGATTATCTAAACATAAGAAAGACAAGTCTACATTAACTAGATCCCCTCCATGATCTTTGATGATGATAGAACAATGGATCATGTCCCCATAATAAAATATAGTTTATTCTTGTTTAATTTTTTTGTGATTGTTCACTCATATTAACCTTTTTGTGATTTGTTGAATCACAAAAGTGTATGAACTTCAAAGATTCTATACAGCTCTGCTCTTTTCATCAGGGATTCTTGGAAGTCTTCTAGTCCATTAAAGGACTATATTTTCCCCTGCAGGTTTGTTTTGCTAGCCTTATTTGTAAACCTATCTGTTGTTCTCCAAAATATCCTATTTCAATCTCACTGCAGCTTTATTATGGTGATATATTAAATTGTTTTAACCTAACTAAAACTGGCCTGAGTGTAGTCTGACTATGCTCCTCAGTACTTGGATTCTTCTTTTCTGTCTACTCATAATCGTTTTATTTTACTTTAAAGATATAGATTTGGACTACGATGTTCCTAGGAATTTTCAGTTAGGGTTGTTTGTTTTTTAGGAGATAAAATGAATTCTTTCTATTTTTATTTTTCCTCTAATTCTAAGGCTTTTTTATGATTTCTTGAGATATGATGTATAGGCTCTTTTTTAAAATCATAGCTTTTGGGTAGTCTAAAGATTTTTAAATTTTCAATGACAAATTTTCCAGAACAGTTTTTCTTTGAGATAATCTTACTTATTTTTTTTTTACTTTTTTAGACTTTTGACTTCGTTATAATATTTTTTGCTATTTCATGGAGTCATTATCTTCTTTTTGGTGCATTATAATTTTCATGGAATTTGTTGCTTGAATAAGATTTGGACTTCTTGTTCTAAGATGATAGTTTCCTTTTAATTTTTTTTTCTTCTGTCTTTTTTTTTCATTTTTTCCTCTAGCATTGTCATCCCAAGTGCCTACAAACTTCTCTGTTTCTCTTCACTGACCTAGGTTAGAAAAATGATTCATTGTGATTTTTTTTCTTAGGTTTCCCAATTTGGACTCCGTCTGTCACATTTTCTATGTCTGTGTGGAGGAGTTATGGGGCAGAGTTAGACTGTTCTTCTTTCTGATATTCTGACATCTTAGCTCTACCCTACATACAAAAAGCCTTTTAATTAGCTGACTCCCTCCAATCTCCCATTTCTCTAATCCACCCTCTTCAAACTGGCAAAATGCCATCCCTAAAGCATGGAACTGACCACATCATTCCCTTCCTCAAGAAGTGAGGAAGGGATCCTCTTTTACCTGTAGGATAAAATACAAATTTATTTGTTAACAAAATAGAAATTCCTCTGTTTGGACATAAAGCCCTTCATAATTATCTCCAGCCTCTCCTTCCAGACTTACCATACATTATTCCCCTTCACACATTTTGCTTTCTGTCCGAATGATAGATCTCATTCTCTGACCATGACATTTCATCATCTCTCATCTCCTTTACACAGTTATCTTCAATGCCTAAAATACTCTCTTTCCTCATCTATGTCACTTACAATAATTGGCTTCCTTCAAGGCTCATCTCCAGGGCTTCTCTTACTTGATGAATATTCTAATCCTCTTAGTTATTAATAGCCTTCCATCCCCACCATCATTTTATATTTGTTTTGCATATAACCATGTCCCTATTTTTAATTTACTTACCTGCTTTAAAATTCAATTTTATTATGTTTTATTTTGTCAGTTCTAAGTTCTCCTTCCCTCCCACCACCTCATTCTTTTATTCATTAAGAAAGCAAGAAAAACAATAGCTATTATAAATATGTATAACCAAATAAAACAAGTTCCTGCATAAGCCACGTCATTCTGTACTTTGTGACCCTCATATCTCTACTGCAAAATAAATGGCATATTTCATCGTGAGTCCTCCAGAATTGTGGTTGGTTCCGTTGCGTTGAGTACAGTTCCCAAGTCATTCAGAGTTGCTTGTCATTCAATGTTAATATTATTGTATAAAATATTCTCTTGATTCTGCTCATTTTACTTTGCATCACTTTATACAACTATTCCCTAGTGTTTTTTCAGAAACCATCATCATCATTTCTTAATAGCACAATAGTATTCCATCCCATTCAGTTCAGCCATTCTCCATTGATGGATATTCCCTTTTAATTCCTAACTCACTGCCACTACAAAAATATATACTATAACCCTATTTTTGTAAGTAAGGGTCTTTTTTCCTCTTTGTTTGAGTTCCTTGGGGGTATAGATCTAGTAGTGGCAAGCCTAGATCAAAGGATATCCATTACTTAACAGTTTTTTGGGGTATAGTTCCAAATTGTTTCCCGAATGTTTGAACCAGTTCACAGCTTCACCTGTTATCCTATAGCTGTTCCACCATTTGTCATTTTCCCTTTTTGTCAACTTGGCCAGTCTAATGGATATGAGGTTGTTATCTCAGAGGAGTTCTGATTTGCATTTCTCTAATTATCAGAGATTTAGAATATTTTTACATGTCTATTGAAAACGTGGATTTCTTCCTCTGGAAACTGCCTATTCCTCTCCATTAACTATTTATGACAATCTAGCCTTCTTCCTGCTCATCGCACATGGCATTCCATCTCCCATTTCCATGCTTTTGCATTGGTCATTTCCTATCCCTAAATTAACATTAACAACACTTATGCTTTCAAGTTTCTTTTAAGACTCAATTCAATACAGAAAAATTTGGAGAAACTTACATGAACTGATGCTGAGTGAAACGAGCAGAACCAGGAGATCATTATACACTTCAATAATACTGTATGAAGATGTATTCTGATGGAAGTGGCTATCTTCAGCAATGAGAGGGTCCAATTCAGTTCCAAGTGGTCAGTGATAAACAGAACCAGCTACACTCAGTGAAAGAATAATGGGAAATAAATGTCGACTGCTTGCATTTTTGTTTTTCTTCCCAGGTCATTTTTACCTTTCTAAATCCAATTTTTCTTGTGCAACAAGAGATCTGTATAAATATGTATACATATTTTGTATTTAAGATATACTTTAACATGTTTAACATGTATGAGACTGCCATTTAGGGGAGGGGTGGAGGGAAGGAAGGGAAAAGGAACAGAAGTAAGTGCAAGAGACAATATTGAAAAATTACCCATGCATATGTTTTGTCAGTAAAAAGCTATAATAATAATAGAAAGAAAGAAAAAAAGAAGACTCAATTCAAGTTCCACTTTCTACATGAGGCCTTTCCTGATCCCTCTAGCCAAGTGCCCTCTGCTCCAAAAATGATCCATATGATGCATATGTCTTAGACACCTCTCTCAAATAGAATGTAAAGTCTTAGAGGGCAGGGAATATTCCACTTTTTGTCAGCACAGTATCTGAGAAATATAGGATTAACAAACGTTTGTGGATTGATTCAGACATAAAGAAAAATGTGAGCAAAAGCACAAAGAACCAGTGGTTCTGTGCATGTTTTGAAGTGTGTGTGTATGGGGAATGGAGGCTCCTTTTGGGAAGGAGAAGAGAGAGAATAGTCCAATTTGCCTGGGTGATAGAACATATGGAAGAGATTAACATGATGCAAGGCTAGATGGTGCCAGATTATGGAAGTTTATGAATACCATTTAAAGGAGTTTGAATGTTACTAAGCTGGATCACCAGAATGACTTATAAGAAAAAATATTCTGAAAGTTGCATGAAAGAATTGGAAAGGAAAAAGCAGATAAAAGAAAATGCATTAGATGGACTATTACAATAGTCCAAGTGGGTATTAATCCCTTTTTCTTTCACCTCTTAAGAGAATCTAGAATCCCAGAAGCTCTGCTGAAACTGTGAGTCAAGTTCTTGAAAAAATATTCCTTGATTCTCCCTGGGAACTTGGGCAACACATGTTCCTTGGACCACACCAACAGTGTGTTCTTTAATTAAACAGGAACACCTGTCCTTCTGCTGTCTCATTTAATTATGAGCTGAGTAGCTGGTATAATAGAGACCTTCTGAACAATACAGAATATTATGCAAATGTCACCAAATCTAGGAGACTCATTGGAATAAATGTCCATTCTGAGAATTGCACTGGGCTCAAGGGATGATTCCAACACTGTCTCTGCTTTTTCAACTCTGTTGTTTCCTCTTAAGTTGTTCACACATCATCAAGATGTCTGTTAGGACTGCTTTCTCGAAGGAATCCATGTTGTTTCTCAAATGTATTGTGCTTACTATCTGATTCCAAGCTAGCCAGAATCAGCCCTGAGTAAAAGGCAATTCAGTGCTCATCAGGTAGGAGGCTCTCCCCACGGCAGGGCAAAATGGTGACAGAGTAATTCCTGCTTTGGGAAGTATTTCAGCTTGAAGGATTTGAGCACATTTCATGGACATTTTCTCACTGCACTTATAACTTCCACCCAGAAACCAAAAAAGTTATACCATTCCTTTATCCTGCCCTGGGACTAAGGAGCATACAATTCAAAATATGACAGAGGAATTGTATTAAAGTATGGAGGAAAAAACCTTGAAAGGGTAACCATTGATCCCAAAGATGTCTGTACATTTTTTTTGTTTTGGTTTTTTAATTTTTATTTAATTTTATAATTATAACTTTTTTTTGACAGTACATATGCATGCATAGGTAATTTTTTACAACATTATCTCTTGTACTCCTTTCTTTTCCGAATTTTTCCCCTCCTTCCCTCCACCCCCTCCCCTAGATGGCAGGCATTCCCATACATATTAAATATCTTATAGTATATCCTAGGTACAATATATGTGCAGAACCAAATTTTGTTGTTGTTGCAAAGGAAGAATTGTATTCGGAAGGTAAAAATAACCTGGGGAGAAAAACAAAAAAATGCTCGCAGTTTACACTCATTTCCCAGTCTTCCTTTTCTGAGTGTAGCTGATTCTGTCCATCACTGATCAATTGGAATTGGATTAGCTCTTCTCTATGTTGAAGATATCCATTTCCATCAGAATACATCCTCATACAGTATCATTGTTGAAGTGTACAGTGATCTTCTGGTCCTGCTCTTTTGACTCAGCATCAGTTGATGTAAGTCTCTCCAAGCCTCTCTGTATTCATCCTGCTGGCCATTTCTTACAGAGCAATAATATTCCATAACCTTCATATGCCACAATTTACCCAACCATTCTCCCATTGATGGGCAAAGGATGAGGTTTTTAATGCCATCCACTTGTTCAAACCAAGGCAAAAACTTCAGAGTCCTCCTTTTCTTTCCACATGCTTCCTTTCTTTAAACCCTCTCTAATCCTTTTCTCCCTTATTTCCTCCCTTTCCAAATTTTGTTCTTTTTCATTTCCTTTCTTCTTTTTATTCTTTCTCTTCTTCTTTCTTCTACCCTTATCTTCTCTCCTCTCATTTTCTCCTTCTCTTTCTCCCCTTTCTCCCTCCTTCTTTCTCTCTCTTTTTCTTTCCCCCTCTCTCCTATTTTTATCTCCCTCTTCTCTCTCTCTTCATCCAGTGTCTATTATATATTATGAATCACTCCTGCATGTCTCCATTCATACATCATGTATTCACAAGGAGAGGAAGGGAGAAAATCCTAATTCTGATATAACAGGGTACCCTCAAGGAACTAAATGTCTAATGAAATACATAAACAATTAACTATAATATAAATGCAGCAAGATGCTATTCCTCACCTTCTGAATCAAAAGTCTTGTGCTAGTAGCAACCATCAGGAATCATCATTCTTCTCCCCCAATCCCTCCCATTTTTGAAGATGCAGAAGTAGATGGAGTAATTTGTATCATTTGTTCAGCTACTCTAAGAAGAGAGAAGATGTAACAGAAAGAGAAAGCGCTTTCTCCAGGTCCCAAAGACTTTCTGAGTGGGCAGGTGCAATTAAGAGGTCTAGGATCCCATTAGTATAGACATAAAGGACTATGAAATCTTCAAGAGGCAACATCCAGTGGAAAAAAGAGAGCTGTAGGAATGGACTAAAAGAAGTAAGCGTTGAAGCTCCAATTTTTTTGTGAAGAGGGTGAGGGCTTCAGGACCCCAGTAAAACAAATAATGCCCTCTGGGGTGCAAAGTGCTAAAGTACAGTCAGTTGAGTTTCCATGATCAAAAGAATTAGAAACTATGCAATAAAACTGAAAACAGCACCCCTGAAGGAAAGGAGGGAAGTGTCAGTGGATCATCTATGGGAACTAAGATGGTAGCAAATGAATTTCCTTGGTCCTGGATCAAGGTAGGCTGACCCACTGGAGGAGACTCTCTTGCTTCTTCAGGAGCCTCAATGTTAAGTATTTCTTTGCTTCATTTTGTAAATATCATTAAGCCTTGTGAAGCCAGATGTCAATAAGGGGAAAAGGTGGCTATTTCTGATAAGATATCAGGTAAAGAAATTACCTGTGTTACCTGGATGGAGGCAGTGAACCACCCAAAGAAGCTCTTTTTTAATCAAGAGGGAGGATCTGAGATAAAAGCTACAATAAAGATAGGAATTTTAGATTTAGTTATTGCTTTATACTTTGACACCCATTTAGCTTATTTTATCCTTATAATCATCCGTAATGTTATTGTAGTTTGTTAGTGAAATCAGTCACTAAACATTTATCAAGCACCTACTTGTGCTCGGTATTCAAAAAGAGGTAAAAAGAATCCCTGCCTTTAAAGAGCTTACGATCTAATGGGGCAGACAACAACAAAGAAATAAAAAAAATTAAAGAAAATGAAGTTCAAGTGAGGAAAATGACTTATTCATGTTCACACACATATGTTTATGTTCCATGTTCATGGAAAGACCAGGACTCAAAAACATATCTTTTCTCAGTATGATTCTGGTATTCTTTCCATTATACCATGCTGTGTGATGAAGGATACAAGAAGTACAAGCCAAGTGTCTTCAAAAAGGAAGAAATTCTCTCCCTCACTCACTTTTGTTCTCATCCTTTTTGTTTTTCAGTCTTTTCAATCATGCCCTACTCTTTGTGACCCCATTTGGGGTTTGATTGGCGGAGATACTAGAATGGTTTGTCATTTCCTTTTCCAGCTCATTTTATGGAGACAGAAACTGAGGTAAACAGTGAACTGATTTACGCAGGATCACATGGCTAGCAAAAAATCTGAAGCCATATTTGAATTCAGGTCTTTATGATTCCAGACATGGAAGTCTATCCACTGTGTCAGCTAGCTGTCCATTCTTATTTTAAGTGCAAAGAGAATAGAACCAAATGTTAACATGAGGAAATTCAATTATCCATAAAATTATTTAAATTTTAAAAATTTGTTCTGTGTAGATAACGCCAGCAGTTTCTACAATTTCCTCTTCTTTCAAGTTTTCTTCTTTTTCCTCTTTTCAGATAAAATTACCCTCACCTCTCTTATTCCGAGGATGACTGTTGGTGATCCATTTCTTAGGGCTCTGAATTCTACACCTGTGAACCCTTTGGGAAGGGAGTACTTTGTTTTCTAAAAGAAGGATTTTAGGGATCTAGGGTGGGAAGTGTATTGTATACAATACAGAGAGCTTCCTTGAAAATGAGACCATAAAATAGAGTTCCAATGGGAAAGACCTTAAGGATACCCATCGTCCTCTTTGAGGAATATCCAGGAAAAAGAGACAATGCAGTGTCTCTCTCCTTAAATATGATTCTGTTAAAGAGCCCACTGTTGGCTCACAAGATTTGCATGAATTGTCCACAGTGGAGAAATGGCACATCTAAAATAGCCTGCTATCCATGTCCTCTGACACTAGCAGGGACCCGGTTTATATCCCAAGCCATTTATCTGCTCATCCAACGAACATTTAAACATTCTGTAATTCAGGATATTGATTACAAAAACCCATTTCAGTTCTCTGAGGACTTAATCGTTTGTCAGGATATAGTAAAGGTGATTTAGGTTAAAATGGGTTGGGTGACTTCTGGACCTTCTCTAATTCTACTGGTCTACCATTTATTGAGCATCTACTTGGTGTTGAGCTCCCTGACAAATACAAAAAGGTATTATTTCTCCTGTCAGATTATATTTCTGTAACAACCTAGTAATGATAATAACTATTATTACTGATGGCAGCTAGATGGCATAGAGCGTGTTCAGGCAAAGAAATCTGAGTTTAAACAGTTCCTTATAGATTTACTAGCTATATGATCCTGGACAAGTTCCATAATCCTTTTTGCCTCAGTTTCCCCATCTGCAGAATGAGTTGGAGAAGGAAATGGTAAAACACTCCAGTTTCTTTGCCAAGGAAAAATGGGTGTTGCAGAATTAAGCCAACTGAAATAATTGTACAACAACAATATGGCTGATGTATACAGTAACTTCTATAGGAATTCAAAAGCAGGAGAAATTATTTCTTACTGAAGAGTTTCAAGATTTTCTGGAACAGGGAGTACTTTTTAAGAGTACTTATTCATTTTTGTATTGCCACAACTGCTGCTGAATTTGAAGGTTGGGTCCTTTGGTAGGAAAGGAAATAGGAGGAGAGTTTTGGGATGGGGGAGATTCCAGACTTGGGACCAGCTTGAACAAAGGCTTGGGTTGGGATTGTTGTGGAGAGCACTAATTTAGCTGGAGCAGATGTTCATCACAGGAGGAGGAGGAGGAGGAGAAGACAGGGCTCAGACTGAAGAGGCCCCTGAACGCTAAATCTGTGCACAAGTTTCCCGTGACACATTAGAACACGCGCCACTAATTCTGGCCTGACTTTTGCTGCATTTGAACACCATGTGGTCTAAATGAGGATGACAGGAATACATGCTAGGGATAGAAAGAAGGCATCCAGTAAAATCTTTCTTTCTTTTTTTTTTTAAATAGATGATGAGGATAAGTTCAGTAATTGGCACATGATCACACAAGTAGGAACCACCAAAGCAAGGATCTGGGTCTGGATCCTTTAAGGCTTGCTAATAAGTAATCTCTCCACTCTACTACCTTGCTTCCTCAGGATATTAGGGGACAAAAACAAAGAATTTTTATTGTTCAGCCATTTTTTGGTTATGAGCAATTCTTTGAGGATTTACAAAGATACTGAAGCAACTTGGCATTTGCTTCTCTAGATCATTTTACAAATGAGTAAACTGAGGCAAACAGGATGAAGGGACTTGCCCAGTGTCGCACAACTAGATTCAGGAAGAAGAGACTTCCTGGCTCCAAACCCAGCACTTTACCCACTGCACTCACATTTCCATAACCACTTACACAAAAAGTGATATCTTCACTGGTACCCTGTGAGATAAGCTAATGTTTTGAACCAAACTTGTAACTTTTGGTATAGAACAGGGCTTCTTAAATGTTTTCCACTCATGACCCTTTTTCACTAGAAAAATTTTTATGCGACCCAAGCTCTTCCTCTCTCACTGTGGCATCTGGGTTAGGGATTTCTTTTAATCTCATGTTTCTCTATCAAATAGAGAAAACGTGGAGTCAAGAAAACCTAAATACTTATATCTGAATATATAATTATATAAAACATGAATAAAAATCACACATTTATTAATAACAAATCACAAAGGAATTTATTTTAAAACATTCTTTGGCATACATATAACTTTAGCATTTATCTAAAATGAAAGCAAATTTACATACTAATGAATTGGATGTACTTCTTTATTTTTACATAAATAATTAAATCTTGGCAGAATATTTAATACCTCTAACTGTTGCCAAATTTTTTGTGACCTCCACTTTCAGTTATGCAATTCCATATGGGGGCACAATCCAGAGTTTAAAAGACTTTGGTAAAGAGAACTCTCAGAAAGAGAACTCCCTCTACTCAGGCAGATCAGCTATAACTTGTTGACTTTAGAAAACTGTCTAGTCTATTGAGAAGAGACTTTTACCTAGTCTTTGTGTGTCGGAGACAGGATTTGAAGTCAAGATTTGCCATCTCTTTAGTCACGATCGCACAGCTAACTTTTGTACATAATAGATAATGAATGTTTGTTGAACTGAATTGAAATGAATAAACAGAGACTTGGGAAAATGAAATGAAAATCAAGATTCACTAAAAAAAAAAAAAAAAAAAAAAAAAGAGTAGGGAGTGGCCGAGTGACAGTGAATAGAGCATGGGCCTTGCAGTTAGGAGGACCTGAGTTCAAGGGTGCCCTCGGACACTTACTAGCTATATGATCTTGGACAAGTCACTTAACTCCAATTGTCTTAAAAAAAAAAGAGTCACCTTCTTAGCTCTCATGTGGCTCATAGTTTGCAATGTTGGCCAAATTCATGACTACAGAGTACGTGCAAATAAATTTGTTGTAAAGGAATTATGCAAAAAAATGTATCCTTTGTAAGAAATGCAAAAGCTCAAGTCTTTTGGTTTTCAATCCATTTTCTCCCAACATACTTTCTCATTTCTTCATTCAACAAATACTTATAAAAAACATTTATAAATTATTAAAATTCTAAAGAAGGAGGCTGTAAATGTTAAGCATGGGATGAAGTAGTCAAGGACGGTTTCATGAATGTGGCACTTAAGTAGGTCCTTTAAAAATATAATTGTGTGATACCTTTTTTTTTTTTTTTTGGTCTGCCTACTTACTGTCCCTACATAGATGAGGGAAGGGAGCTCTGGCTTTTGGTTATAATCAAGGAGCTTCAGTGAAATGGCATTGATGACTCAGTTCCCTGGCACTCTCTTTGAGTCAGCATTGTACCAAGGAATGTGTGTCCTGAGGAGTCTACGAGAAAATACTATATTACTTTAGTGCCCTCTCTTGGTTCAGGTAGCTCTTTGGAGTTCTTCCCTTTTGACATAAGGAAGAGAATTGCATCCAATACTATCTCAGGAATCTAACTTCTTTAGAGTGTTGGAGAAAGCTCCAGTTCTCCCAAATATTCATTCATTGGACCAGATGACATCTCAGATGCCTCTCAACCCCAAGACTGCTCTCACTAAGTAAAGAGACCAAGCTCTTCCACTCACTCCTGTGACCTCTACATCAGCTACCTCTTTGAATCTCATATTTTTCTATCAAGTAGAGAAAAATTGGAGTCGATTTGACCTCAAATCATTTCATAGACACTTATGACCTTGGGGCCAAATCACCTAACCTCTCTGTATTGGTGTCTTCATCTATAAAATGATAAGAGTTGGACTCCATGTGTTGTAAGGTCCTTGCTAGCTCTACATGTATGATCCTGTGATCCATTTGATGTCTAAATTGAGAGTATCACATTAGATAATGGGGGTAAAACTGCTTAGAAATAGTTTAAGTATCTCTCTTCTATAGAGAATATACATATAAGTAAAGATAGAAGTATATATAAAGATATATAGATATCTATAGGTATATATATATATATATAAATTTATAAATATTTTATTTTCTAGTCATCAGTATATGCATGCATAGACCTTGCTTCTAAACAGTTATATAAATGTGAATGAGAGAGAAAGAAGAGATCGAGAAAGAAGAAAGAAAGAAGAGATAAAAGCTAGAAAAAAGAAGAGAGAAAGTGATAGGGAGAGAAAGAAAAGAGACAGAGAGACAGAAGAAGAAGAAGAAGAAGAAGAAGAAGAAGAAGAAGAAGAAGAAGAAGAAGAAGAAGAAGAAGAAGAAGAAGAAGAAGAAGAAGAAGAAGAAGAAGAAGAAGAAGAAGAAGAAGAAGAAGAAGAAGAAGGAGGAGGAGGAGGAGGAGGAGGAAGAGGAGGAGGAGGAAGAAGAAGAAGAAGGAAGAGGAAGAAGAGGAGGAGGAGGAAGAGGAGGAGGAGGAAGAGGAGGAGGGGAGAGGGAGGGAGAGGGAGAGAATAGGCCCTAAGGCAGAGTGCTAGGATATACCCACATATGTTTGATGATTGGAAAAAGTTCTTTAGAATAGTTCTGGAGATCAAGCCATTCTCCAATTGAAAAATGGTCAAAGGATGTGAACAGACAATTCTCAGATGAGGAAATTGACACTATTTCTAGCCATATAAAAAGATGCTCCAAGTGATTATTAATCAGAGAAATGCAAATTAAGACAACTCTGAGATACCACTACACACCTGTCAGATTGGCTAGAATGACAGGGAAAGATAATGCAGAATGTTGGAGGGGATGAGGGAAAACTGGAACACTGATACATTGTTGGTGGAATTGTGAATACATCCAGCCATTCTGGAGAGCAATTTGGAACTATGCTCAAAAAGTTATCAAACTATGCATACCCTTTGATCCAGCAGTGCTACTACTGGGATTATATCCCAAAGAGATCTTAAAGAAGGGAAAGGGACCTGTATGTGCCAAAATGTTTGTGGCAGCTCTCTTTGTAGTGGCAAGAAACTGGAAACTGAGTGGATGCCCATCAATTGGAGGATGGCTGAATAAATATGAATGTTATGGAATATTATTGTTCTGTAACAAATGACCAGCAGCATGATTTCAGAAAGGCCTGGAGAGACTTACATAAATTGATGCTGAGTGAAATGAGCAGGACCAGGAGATCATTATACACTTCAACAACAATACTATATGATGATCAGTTCTCATAGACGTGGCCCTCTTCAACAATGAGATGAACCAAATCAGTTCCAATTGAGCAGTAATGAACTGAACCAGCTACACCCAGCGAAAGAACTCTGAGAAATGAATGTGAACCACTCCATAGAATTCCCAATCCCTCTAATTTTATCCGCCCGCATTTTTTATTTCCTTCACAGACTAAGTGTACACTATTTCAAAATCTGATTCTTTTTGTACAGCAAAACAACTGTTTGAGCATGTATACATATATTGTATTTAATTTATACACTAACATATTTAACATGTATTGGTCAACCTGCCATATGGGGTGGGGGGAAGAGGGGAAAAATTGGAACAAAAGGTTTGGCAGTTGTCAATGTTGTAAAATTACCCATGCATATATCTGGTAAATAAAAAGTATAATTAATAAAAAAAAAGAATAGTTCTGGAGCAATGTCATGAAAACAATGGGAAAGGTATACAAAGTTAGAGGTTATTGAACAATATTAAAGATAGCAGACTGGTCAAGAATAAAGAAGAATAAGAAAAGCAAATCATATTTAGCAATGAAGACATTATTGGCCATCTTGGAGAGAGCAACTTAAATTTCACACAAAACAGTCTTTAATAAGGTTAGAGGATAATTTTCACAGTGGGATGTTCTTACACATTTGCCTTGACCTTCCCACTAGAGTTCTGGTATTCTCATCTTAGCCAACAATTCTCTCTTTGGCTCAAAGTCTCAGAAGTCATAAGTGACCAAGCAGCAATTCATGTTCAGATCCTAGGAAACCTCCCCTGAAGTTGCGCACTTTTATAACACTACCCTAATATACCTATCCCAACTCTACTTCTATGGTACCTTTGCTCTTGATTTTTTGGGCATGTTCATGGTTGAAAGCAGTTCATGTGCAACCAATTCATCTGCATTTTAATTGACTAAGGTCGCTTAGAACCAGGATATCTTGTCCCTTTCTTGAATGAATTTTAGTCACTAGATTCTGAGAAAGTGGGGCTTTAGTGGGGCTTAAGCTGGGTTCTGAAGGAATGAGGGAAGAATAGAAGAGGTCATTCTGGGCAAGGGAGATGAGATGAACCAAGATCCTGACATCTTTGTCTTTCCTAAATTGGTTATCAGAGTCCAAGCAATTCTGGCCCCCAGAACAAACAAAATAATCAACTTCTTTAAAGTCATTCAGTTGGATGGGATGTGGAAGGGACAGTGGGGAGACTCTGGGTCACCAAAGGCAGTTATTAGGGAGGTTGCCATGATAGGAGAAGATAGGGGGACGAGGTAGGAATGAGTTTGGGGTATGGACACATGGGAATGGTCTGGGGTAGGAAGAAGCATGACATCTGGTAGCTATTTTAATTATTTTGGCTGACTGGGCACTAAGTTCAATTGTTCCTATTTGTTTTAGGGCAACTATCATTGCCCTATAATTAGGACACCCTGGTCAAAGTCCTCATTGTCTTCCCTGCTCACCCTTGCCAAACTGTTGTCCCCTTCCCCTCTCGGGGATTCCACATAGTGCAGTACTGTCAGTCTCAAAAGAAAAGAAGACAATTTGACATAATAAATCAGGATGTAAACCCAACATAATGAATCAGGATGTATCCTGTTTTCTTTCTTATTTTTTTTAAATTAATAGGCAGGAAAAGTAATTAAGGTAATGTGCCTGTTGACTCCACATGACATTTTTTTGACATCAGGAAAAAAAGTGACTGACATTATTATCCATCCTCAGAAATTATACTATAGGAGCAGAAGAGCAAGGCTATGCAAATAAAAAGGAAAAAAAAATGTCAGGAATTATCTGACAGGCAGATGAAGGCTCACTTTAAAACTGTTTTCTGGTCCTCTACCAAACATCTTTACAATCCCTTGAGAATCAAACTCTGTTTGGCCATTTGGGCTATATAACTATTTACCCGCTGCCTATCCTGATCCTACTAATCCTTTGAAGCCCACATACTCCATGAAGGCTTTGCTCCCAAAGAAAATGACCTTCAAACTAGAAATCAATATAGTCCCAAAATGGGAAATTTAAGTACCAGAAAGATGAGAAGATACTAAGAGAACACTTCATTCACTACATTCAAGTCTTCCCACTTTCACTCTCCCTTCTTCAATTTTTCCACACTAATGGCTAGAAAAAAAAACCTTTCTTTTGTCACGATTGCCCTATTCAAAAAATCATCAGTGGCTAACCTCTGTTTACAAAAACGATGTTTTCACTTCTCTCAATGGCACTGAAAGCCCTTCACAAGCTTACCTTTCCAACTTCATCTCATAAAAACACTCTACACTCTAGTCTAGACAAGCAGAAGTTTTGCCCCCACCCTAGAACTCATGTCTGACCAGAGACAGGTAAGTGCATAGTGGTTTAGATTCAAATTCTGTCTTAAACATTTACTAGCCATAATGACCCACATCAATTCAGAACATCCCTCCATCTCAGTTTCTGCATTTGCAAAATCTTTGTAATGAAAACCTATCACAAAGGGTTATCATGAGGATAAAATCAGATAAATATATTAAGTATGTTGCAAACCTTAAAGCCAGTATATGTATTAGTCAGAAGAGGCTTCCAATTTTTCCAATACTCAAAAAGTATTTTGAGAGTCTTCCAATGTTCCTCCTTTCTGTCCTGTCACTTTCTCCACAATCCCTTTTTCACAATCACCTTGTTTCCTAAGCCAGAAATCATGTAATGAAGTCATTTTTTTCAGTTTCCTGATTAGTGACAGTGTTTCTGCCACTATACAATATACATACTACAACAATAGGAATATTGTTTCAAAAAAAAAAAAACATCTCAATCATCCTTCATTTTCCCAAAGGAAATAAACTTAATTGAAACAAAGACATAATTTTTCTTTTTTCTTTTTAATTTTATTTTAATAATATGTTATTTTTCCAATTACATGTAAAGATGGTTTTCAACTTTGATTTTTGTAAAATTTTATGTTTCTCCCTCCTTCCTATTCTCCCTTCCCCATACTAGCAAACAATCTGATAAAAGTTATATATGCATATTTATTTTTAATGTTTTCCCAAGTGAGTCATGTTAGAAAAGAAAAATCATAACAAAAGAGAAACATCATGAGAAAGAAAAAACAAAATAAAAGAAAAAAGTGAAAACAGTATGTTTTGGTTTATATTTAATCTTCATAATTTTCTCTCTGGATGTGGATGACATTTTCCATCCAAAGTTTATTGGAAAGAGAGGAGAGAGGAATGTATTGGGAGAAAAGGAAAGGGAGAGGTGTGGTGGTGTAAATTATCTGCCATAAAAAAGAGGCAAGAAAAGACTTTAAAAAAAATTTTTTAGTACACATTGCTCCATGAATCATGCTGGGAGAGAAAAATCAGAGCAAAAGGGAAAAACTATGGGAGACAAAAAAAAAAACAGAAAAAAGAAGTGAACATAAATAAAAAGTTTTTAAAGTGGAGGGAAAGAGGTGGAGGAGAAGGGGAGTGAGTGAACTTTATTCTCATCAGAATTGGTTCAAAGAGAGAAATAATATATACAGCTAAGTTTTCCTGGTTCTACTCATTTCACTCAGCATCAATTCATCAATTCAAGTCTTTCCAAGCTTTTCTGAAATCAGCCTGTTTATCATTTTTTATAGAATAATCATATTCCATTATATTTCATATACTATAATTTATTTGGTCATTCCCCACTTGACAGGCATTCACTCATTTTCTAATTCTTCGCTACCACAAAAAAGAGCTGCTACAAACATTTTTGCGCTTTCCCTCTTTTATAATTTCCTTGAGATATAGGCCCAGTAGAGATACTGCTTGTATTAAAAGATATACACAGTTTTATAGCCTTTTGTGCATAGTTCTAAATTGCTCTCCAAAATGGCTGGATTCTTTCACAACTCCACCAACAATATATCAGTGCCCCAGTTTTCCCACATCCCCTTCCACATTTCTCTATCAATTGCATTTTTTTTTTTGCATTTCTCTAATCAATAGTGATTTAGAACATTTTTTCATATGACTATAGATGTCTTTAATGTCTTCTTTTGAAAATTGTTCATCTTCTTTGAACATTTATCAATTGGGGAATGACATGTAGTCTTACAAATTTGGCAATTTTTTTCTCTATTTTAGAAATGAGGTCTTTATCAGAAGTACTGGCTGTAATTTTTCCCTCAGCTTTACACCCAAATCATGTACCCTTTTTGACTTTATTTTGGTATGGGGTCTAAGATATAGGTTTATGCCGAGTTTCTGACATATTATTTTCCTGTTTCCCCACCAAATTTTGGGAAATAATAAGTTCTTATCCCAGAAGCTGGAATTTTGGGGTTTATCAAATACTACATTATTATTCTCATCAATTATAGTATCATATGCATCTAATCCATTCCATTGATCCACCACTCTATGTCTTAGCCAAAACCATAAGTTTTTTATGACTGCTGCTTTATAATACAGTTTTAAGCCTGGTTCTGCAAGGAAATCAATTTTTTATTTTTTCCCCATCAATTCCCTTGATATTCTTGACCTTTTGTTTTTTTTCGGTGAATTTTTATTATGCTTTTGGCAGTTTGATTGGCATGGCATTGAACAAATAGACCAATTTAGGTAGAATTGCCATTTTTATTATATTAGCATGGCCTTCCCATGAGCTTTTGTTATTTTCCCAATTGTTTAGATCTGAATTTATGTGAAAAGTGTCTTGTAATTGTGTTCATATAGTTCCTGGATTTACCTTGGCAGGTAGACGCCTAAATATTTTATTCTGTCTACAGTTATTTGAAGTGGAATTTTTTCTTTCTATCTCTTGCTGCTGGGCTTTATTAGTTAGATAATGAAATGCTGATTGTGTGGAGTTTTTAATATCCTACAGTTGTGCTAAAGCTGTTAATTGTTTCAAGTAGGTTTTGGATTCTTTAAAGTTCTCTAAGCATACTATCATATCATCTGAAAAGAGGGATAGTTTTATCTCCTCATGGTCTATTCTAATTTCTTTAATTTCTTTTTCTTTTTTATTGCTAAAGCTAATATTTCTATTACAAGATTGAATAATAAATAGTGGATAGGGCATCATGTTCTACTTCTGATCTTATTGAGAACAAATAATGCTTGCTAATGATTTTAGATAGAAGCTGCTTATCATTTTAAGGAAAACTCCCTTTGCTTCTATTTCTATGCTCTCTAGTGTTTTTAATAGGAATTGGTGCTGTATTTTGTCAAATGCTTTTTCTGTATCTATGGAGGTGGTATCTCAGAGCTATTTTAGTTTGTATTTGAAAGCAATAATTTTTCTTTTCTAAGTTCACGCACCCCTAAAATCTAAAGGAAAAATTGTCCATTAATTTCAAGTCAACAACCCCTGAGGCTGCATGTCTATGGCTGACCTGATATGCTGGACCGGAGTACAGGGCTCAGTAGCACTGTTGGGAGCAATCAATAAGAACCATGAGTTTATCCTGAGTGTCAACTGTGTACTTGTCAAGTCCCTTCTGAGTGAGCACAATTCCTAGTGGACAGAGGCATGACATACTGAAGGTTTCTGATAAGACCAAGAGCACCAGCAGAGCTTTGCTTTAGGAAAATCACACTTGAAGAAATTTTAGCAAGTTCCTTAGATTCACATTTTGGGATAGCAGAAAAGTGTATGGGGTTTGGGTTCAGGCTCCCTCTCAACTTTCACACTTATTCTATAACCTGGACAAGGCACTATTCTACCCAGTTCTTAGGGATGTTGTGCAAAGCAAACAAAGTCAACATTTTACAAATTTCAAAATACGATAGAAATGTGAATTGTTACTATTGTGATTATGGTCCTGGTGAGAGATGATAAGGCCCAAACGAGGCTGGTGGCAGCACGAATCGAGACCTGTCTCTTCCAGTTCTGAAACTCAATTATGTTTTTCATTTCTCACATTGCCTTGCATAATTCTAAGCTCAATAATTACATGCTAAGTTGACTGGAGATATAAGCAGACAGTGGCATGCAAATTAACTGGGACAGAGCAAAATAATTAAATTTAGGGACATACAATGAACCTTATTCCATTTCACATATTTTAAAAGACTTTTTAATAAAATGCAATGTGTCCTCTTTTTGCTGCACCAATTTATTGTTACATGACTAAGCCCTGAGTTCCCAAGATTCTGACCCATGTCCTTCAATTCTTCACCATGAAACCTCACTTTTATCACAATGGAAATTAAATATCCCTTGAGTGAACAGTCCACTTTTCTGCAAGTGTAGCTGCTTTGATTACAGCCCACAAGTTTTTCAATGGAGTTCAAATCAAGGGAGCTCTCAGGCTTTTGGTTCATATTTATCTTTATCATTTAGATACATTTCTTAAACTTTTATCATATATAATATGGGGCAAATTTGTATTGTAGAATTTAATCTCCATTTTTACAGATACATTTTTACAATTTAATAAAGATGCTCAAATCTTTTTTTTTATCATAGTTTTATTGACAGAACATATTTATGGGTTAAGTTGTCAACACTGATTCTTGCAAAAACTTCTGTTCCAACTTTTCCCCTTCTTTCCTCCTCCCCCTCCCCTAGATGGCAGGTAGACCCATACATGTTAAATATATTAAAGTATATGTTAGATACAATATATGTTTACATATTTATACAGTTGTCTTGCTATGCAAGAAAAATCAGATTTAGAAAGAAGGTAAAAAAATGACCTGGGAAGAAAAACAAAAATCCAAGCAAACAATAACAGAAAAAGTGGAAATGTTATGTTGTGGTGCACACTCATTTCCCAGTATTCTTTCTCTGGGCGTACCTGGTTCTGTTCATCACTGATCAATTGGAACTGATTTGGATCCTCTCATTGTTGAAGAGAACCACTTTCATCAGAATACATCCTCATACAGTATTATTGTTGAAGTGTATAATGATCTCCTGATTCTGCTCATTTCACTTAAAATGCTCAAATCTTAAAGGCTCATTTGGATTTCAAAGAGATTGTTTTGGTATAACTTTGATTGAAGAAATGAGTTGCATAATAAAACACTATTTCTTTTTCTCCCACTCTTCAGTACTGGAATAAAAGGAACATTAGCCAATCTAATCCAATGCTGTCATTTTACAGAAAAGGAAACTGAGGTTTATGAAGGGTCTGTGACATGACCTAGAAGAATGACTCTAAAGAATTGTCTGTGGAGTTATGGGTGTCATAAAACCTTTGCAGGGGTCCATAAGGGCAAAATTATTTTTATAATAATACTAAAATAGTATTTGAATATTAAAATACTTCTTTCTTTTCCAGCTACATATTTATGAATTTGGATTTTCTTTATATACTCCAAATTTAAAAAATATATCAAAACAGACTAAATAAAAAAATCTAATTGTCTTCTATTAAATCACACATTAAAGAATTAGTAAAAAGAATAGCATTATTTTACATATTTGTGCATAAATATGTAAAATAATGCTATTCTTTTTACTAATTCTAAAGAAAAGTTATTTTCATTAACATATGATTAATGTTAAACTATAATTATAATATTATTTTAATGAATTATTAAACTTTTTTGAATTTTAATTTATAACATGGTAAATAACCATAGATATAACCTACATTAATCTGTTCTTTGAGGTCTTGAATAATGTATTATATATTGGTCTTGAGATCAAAGAGTTTGAGAATTGTTAACATGGATCTCTCTCTCTCTCTCTCACACACACACACACACACACACACACACACACACAAAAAGGTTCATATAAAATGTAGCTCCCGCCTTCATGGAGGGAAATTCTATTCAAAACAACAGACATTTTTTAAGCTATGTTGTGCAGAGATTTGTGCTGGGGAAGTAAAATCTTCACACACACCCTTCTCTCTAAAAGGCCATTGATCAAATTTTTCCTGTGTGCCAGACATTATAAGTTCTGGGGATACAAAGAAAGGAAAAAGACAGTTTCTACCCTAAAAGAGCTTACAGTCTAAGGGAGAAGATAACAATTAAAGAACTATGTACAAACAAGCTATATACAGGATGGAATCTTAGACGGAACAATGAAGGAAGTCACATTTATAAGTCCCAGGAATAAGTAAGGGCATTCCAGCATGAGAGCCAGCGAAAATGCCCAGGGTTTGGGTATGGAGTACCCTCTACAAGGAACCGCAAGGTGACCTGTGTCTCACTAGATGGAAGAATACATATGGAAAGGAATAAAATTTAAGAAAACTTGAAAGGCAGGAGATGGGGCAGGTTGTGAAGAGGTTTAATGTCAAAGAGAATTTTATATTTGATCCTAGAGTTAATAGGGACCAATGGAGTTTATTGATGAGGGATCAAAGTGCAATCCCATCATTGGATCTGATGGCATTTTATTCATCTTCATAAAGGAAGGTTTTTTTGGTTTATCTGTTTGATTCTTTTGGAGGGAGGGGCACAACAACTCAATAAATATCCAAGATGTCTGTGATCTACATTGGTAGAGAAAGAAAAGCCACACAGATGGATCCCCAGATTTTTGAAGTATTGAAAATATAAAAATTTTGCTTAGAAAAGTTCTGTCCATATGTTGGTATGTGGCCCAAAATAACAATGTTTTGCTAATATGCTTTTTAACGAATTCTAAATATATAACAAAAATCCACCTATTTCAAAAGAAGTGCATCTTTTGATTATATTCTGGTTCAGTGATTATGCATTTTGCTATAAATGGATCTGTACTTCAGGGTCTTGGCTAGGGGCAGAGAGGAGTTAGGTAGGAAGCAGGGAGCAATTTAGCAGAGCTAAGCGGGGGTGAGGAATGAGGAAAGGAACACAGAGCTTTCTACAAAAAGTAAGCAAAAGTACTCCCTCTGTGCACTGAATGACAAATTCATTTAAATGTAATCTCAAATGGCTTACATCTCTATTCTGATGTCCAAAAAATTGATTAAAACAGAACTTGATTTGTTTTTATCTCCCTTTGCTACTGACACCTTGCTGGGCAATAAAGCTTAGCAGCTGATGCATTAGCAATTAGAATAGTAAACTATGATCAGTGTTCCATTAATGAATCAATAACACATTATTGTTTCTGTCTTATATAACTGGAGAATCTTATGTTAACAGTACAAGTTACTGTAGGAATAAATTCAAATCTGTTTGAATACAACTTGAAGTTAGACCAAAAAATTGGAAGTGTATGAATTTGTTGTTGACATGTGTTTGTCCTAATCATAAAGTATTACAGAATGTTGTCATTTGGTCATTTAGTCCAACGCCATAATTTTAAGGAGGAAGAAACTGAATCTTAGAGAAGAGTAATGAATGATACAAGGGCACAGCCAATTGAATGGCAGAGTCAGACCTGAAAACTATTTTTGCCTTTCTATTGAGCTTTTTCAATGGATCAAATGTTTTTAAAGACCCCATCTTCCACAGCTCATTGTGTTGGACTTAGAGGGAAAATAAGTTGTGATAAAACATGAATCCTATATTTATGGAACTTACCGTTAAGTACTGGGGATAAAACAAATACACAAGTAACCATAATTCAAATGAATATATAATAAGGGCCATACATAGGGACATAGACAAAATGCTTTGGGAGGTCTTGGGGGATATAACTTTACATTACAGTTATTTACATATATATCATATTGCCTATGTTGAATGCCCCATAAGGCATGCTATTTTTCTTAGTCTAGCTCCCAAGCACTGAACTTTAAAGCAATAAAGTACTATGTATTTAATGAATACTGAATGAAGCTCATATTCACCAACTTATCTATGAAAATTACCCAACAGTCAAGTGATAATGAACTGAAAATTGCATGTGAGAAGTCCTTCACAAATCCTTGCTAGGTAAGGAGAGAAACATATAAATATAAAATGAATAAAATACATAAAATAATAAATAGATACAAACAAAATAGTTTAATATAAGGAAATTTGGGAAGGAAGGCACTTGGAATTGGGGGGAATCAGGAAAATCTTCAGGCAGAAGGGGGGCTTAAATTATGATTAAAAGGAAAAAGAAAGACTGTAGAAGGGATACATAAAGAGTTAAGTGCATTCTAGGCAGGAGATGGTCTGGAAATAGAGTGCAATGTGTGAGAAAAAAGGGTTTACACTGGATCACAGGTAAAAGAGAAGTAGAGGATGGAAAGAGAGATAAAGGTCGTTTTAAAGAGCCTTACAAGCTAAACAGAAAAGTTTATAGTTTATCCTAGAAACAACAGGAAGCCATTATTGATCCACTAGGACAAAATGACATGATAGTTGTAGAGAGCTTAGCATAGTGACCGGCACATTTTTTCACTTATTTTCGGATATGTCCGACTCTCCATGACGCTCAGTTTTCTTGGTGGAGATACTGGAGTACTTTGCCATTTCCTTCTCTAGCTCCTTTTACAGATCCTATCTCCAGGGCTGATGCTAATCAATATGTCACTTACCTGCCTTTGCCACTAGAGACTTTTAAACAGAGTGTTATTACTATGTATACTCATATGTATAAGAAAAATTGTTTGAGTACTGATAGAAAGGATCAATTGGAAAGGGGAGAAGTCCTGTTGGGAGAGTGTTATAAGAACCAAGTATGGGCTTGGATGATAGAGATGGCAGGAGAGAGACCAGATGTGGAGGTAAAATCAACACAAAGTACTACTAGAATGAATTTGTGAAGGGAGGAAATGTCAACAATAGCTCCAAAATGAATAGTAGTTAGCTAGGTAAGGCATCCCAGGGGAGGGGGCATTCAAATTAGGCTTGAAAGATGAGGGTATTTCAAGCACAGGAAACAGGGTACGCAACTAGAGGACAATGAATAATCCAGTTTGGCTGCAACGTAACACATGTGGAGAGCAGTCAAGTAAGATGAGGTTGAAAAGGAAAATCAGTTGGGGGGAGCCTTCAGTGCCAGGATAAGCTTATACCTGTGTGTATATGGAGCAGGAAAGAAGCTTATTAGGTAATGATCTTTTGCTTACATGGAGGTGGAGGTAATTGATCTGGACACTCCTAATCAATTGATTTCCCAGCTAAGTTGACAAAATTAAACAAGCTATCACTTAGGTAATAGAGACCACCAGACTTTAAGGACTTAAATTTCCTGTTACAGTACCCAAGGAATAATAATAGTCTGGGCAAGAACATAATGCCTTGATAATTCACTTGGTAGATTAAGGAAAGCAGTGAGAACTCTTCTTTCACTCTCCAGAATCCTTGCTTGGTTTAGGAATGTAGCAACATTAGGGATGTAATTTGAAACCTGGGATGGACTAAAGTGATGAGAGGGACAGGACAAAAAGATAACAAAGAATCATAAAAAATTCTAAGAAATAGTAAGAAACTGGATTCCAGATTGCAAAATATAACCTAGTAAATTTAATGCTTACTCATGAGGAGCCTGTGGGCAGGAAGCTTGGCAAGGGGAAACAGGGGGATGGGAGGCCTGAATATATCACAGGAAAAAAGCATGAGAGGTTCACCATGGCCTCTGGGAGATTGAATTTTGAGTATACAACATTTTTGTGGCTAAGCTGAGTCACGTGGGACAAGAAAGCTTATTAAATTCATCTTTGAAAGCCCTGATTTCAGTTATCCTCTATGTGTGATGTTTGAAGGTATGTGGAAAAGGGAGGCCATGATTTCAACATGGGGTTGGAAGAGAACTAATACATATTGCTGTATTTCACTAGTTTCCCATTTGGAGTTCTTAAACTCCATTTCATACATAACCTTTGTCTTTCAAGATATATGATTCCATTTTCTCTACCAAGGTGAATAAATTTTGGGATTAGGCAAAATAAAACAAAAACAGCAAAAGAAAACTAAGTGAGGAGGTGGGTATAGAGCACCTGAAAGACCTCAAAAAAAATTCAAGTTCCCAGGACCAAAATCTAGATAATAGACAGCAATCTAGATAATGAAGAAAACTCATTAACAGGATTGGGGTACTAACAATAATCTTCCAAAAAACCCCAAAAACCAACACATACAAAAAAAAGTAAAAAGGAACTGGGAGAATGCATATCTCATCGTTTTCAAAAGGGGGGAAATTATAAGCCAGTGAGGTTTACTGCAATTCCTGATCAAATTTAGGCATTTAGAAAGGGTGCATTAAGAGTCATTATGGTTTTATCAAAAATATTACTGCAGTATAACAATTCAAAGAACTTTTTGGACCAGATGATAACATAACTCAGTGAATTCAGAAATAATTAAATGAACAGAAAACCGACAAGTAATGAAGAGAACAATGGGAACTTAAAGGGAGATTTTTTAGTGCCATATTGCAAGGATCTGTTCTTGGCAAGATTAGAAGTTTAACATTTCAATGATTAGGATAATACCATAAATAGCATCATGTAACATAGTTTAGAAATATATCTTAATTAAAATGCTGACAGAAGGGGTCAAAATAATCCCTACTGGCTAGAATAATGGGTCAAACTAATTTAAATATAATTTAATGAGAATAAAAGTAAACATTTTTGCTAAGATTCAGAAAATCAGCTGCCCACATAACTAGATAATTCATGTGAAAAAGGAAGAGCCAAGCAATTGTAATGGACTAGAAATTCAATATAAGTCAACAGTATGTCCATGGCAGCCCACAAGTAATTCATTTTTAGGCTATATTAATAGATGTTTAGGATTAGATGAGGGAGGTGACAGTCTTGATGTATTTTACGCTGATCAGGCTACATCTAGACTATTAAGTGATTCTGGGCATCTCATTTTAGGGGAAAAAATGAACTGGGTGCATGCTCAGAGGACATGAACCAGAGCTGTGAAAAGAACAGAGAGCATGAGATGTAAGAAATGATTAGAGGAGATGGAGATATTATCCTCGGAGATGGAGATATTATCTTCGGAAGAAGAAAAAGTTTGCTATCTTCCAAGTCACTGAAGGACTATGTGAAAAGAATAGAATTAGTTGTGTCCAGCATGGCCAGTAGAGGCAGAACTAGCAATAAAAACTGGCAATTTCAGAGAAATAGGTTAGTTTAAGTAAAACTTCCCTAATAATTAGAGCTATCCAAAAGTGGTGTGGGATGCCTTCCACTTTGTGAGATTCTAGGAAATCTGCTCTTCAGATTTATCTGCTGAATGTCCTTTGCCTCTTTGTTAAAGAATCAGTCTGATTCTCTTCTTTTCCTCCTCCTCTCTTCTCCCTCCCCTCCATTTAGATCAGTAATATTTTCATGCAATCTTAATGGACTAGGATCAAAACTTAGTCCTCTGAAGAAAACACGTGTCAATTTCTTCTTCACATTCATTCTCAGAAAAAAAAAATACAGATAGAGACAGTTGAATTGTGAACCAAAGTATTTTTCCTATGAAAAAAATCCAGTTCTAGAAAAGAAAGCCACAACTCAAAAACAACTTATTTTAATTATACAGTATTTTAAAAAGAAGTTTATGGCTTGCCTTGCTGATTCAAAGTCTGTACAGAAACCTGAGTAATTTCATTTTACACATCATCCAAAATATACATTATATGCTACAATAATATACAGAATTGATTCTACAAATTTTTAATATAAAATAAAATTATTTTTAAAATAATTAGCAACATTTTGTTTAGCTTTTAAAAATTGTAACTCTATACAATTATTGCTAAGTCCCATACTGTCAAGAGTCCTGACAAAGATAAAAGGAAATTACTCAAATTCAAAAGGGATATTACCCTGAAGCAAATTTCTCTTGGCCTGCCCACTCCCAAAGTCTGTGCCGTTCAACGTAGCATCAGTGGATCTGCTTAATCTTCTTCAAAGTCTGAGACTGCCGAAGCTCCTGGGTTCCATGCGCATATGGGCAGGATTCAGAGGTCAGAGAACAACCATCAGGATGATGCATAAAAAACCAACAGAGACGCGTTTTGAAAGCTTCTGATGAGAGTCTTCGTTTAGCTTCCGACTGGTTTTTCTTCGCTGTCTTCTCTTCCCTCCAGTCACGAATGTATACTCTCCCATTCACAACTTTGAAACACAAAGAACATAAGAGGCAAAGTTTTAGAAAGAAGATACCAGACTGATGCACTTGGTTCCTGAATGATAGAACAGGGCACTTAAGAATGCAGACTAGGAAAACTCCACTATATTCATCTGTTTAATCATGTCCAATCCTGTTGTCAGATGCTGCCAAATGAGTAGACAGGCCCTCTACAGAATAAAGGTCTGCTCTACATAAGATACCAGTAGTGTCTGTGGGTGCTTAGCAGGTAGCTAAGAATTGGAAACAAAGTAGATGACTACTGTGAAACGTTACTGTGCCTTAAGAAAAAAGGAAGGTGATAAATCCACAGAACCACAGAGATCCACAGGGAACAGATACAGAGGGAAGTCATCAGAGTCAATGACCACAACAATGTAAACAATGAGAATCTCTCTCTCCTCTCCCTGTTGCTGTCTCTCTCTTTCTTTTTCTCCCTCTGTATCTCTCTCTTTCTCCTCCCCCCACCTTACACACACATAAAATCAAAAATGAATGCTGCAAAATTTATAAAACAGCTCAAAAGAAGAAACATGAGAAAATATTTTCATTGCATTCCTTTGCAGAGGTGAAACGTCTACAACTGTCATTCATTACACATAATTTCACACTTTTTGAATATACTGATCAGTTATGATGATTTTTTTTATTATTTATTACAGATTGGGGAGAAGTATAGAAGAATTATGGTAATAAACAAAATTTTAAAATAAAAGAAAAACACAAAGATTAGAGATATTAATAATTTTTTTTAAAAGGGTGTTCAACTGGTAGAAAGCATCTTTGTATCTTCCCCAGTTCTTGGCAAAGTGCCCTAAATTTAATATATATTCTTAAGTAAATGAAAAGGGATGACTACTTATATTATTCAAATGACTGCTTTGACTTTTTCTGAATACTGGTTTTAAGAGTATACCCATAAGTCAAAATGCCACAATCCAAATTCTCCTTCATTGTATTAGAATATGGCTCTAAGTTAATACTAATAAAGCTAATTAAGCATGTGTCATAACAGAAGCATGTGACCAAATTTTGAACCTTAGAGTTGGAATATCTGTCATGTTTTGTAGTCTTTGAATTATTGTTGGACAAGAAAGTATAGACCACTGATTTGACTGCATCCCATCCCTTATCTTTGTGGCCAAGTTATAGTATCCTGGAAACAGAACCTTTCCTACCACCATTTCTGACATATATTCTACCATATCTGAAGATGAGTGGAATAGTGCTAGTGATGCTAATATTTCCAATGAAAGTGTCCATTTCAATCAACCAGAACCTGCTCTGTTAATGCTAGACACTTTTTTTTTTCCCATCCTGCTGTCACCATGACCCATTGGGTACCATTCCTTCATGAGCCCTCTTGCTCAGAATTAAACTTAAAATTTATTTCATCTTTGTCTTATTAAATAAGCATTATCATAGAGCCTCAAGGTTTGGAGTTTTCTGTAGGAGAAATAAAACCTGATAGAGCTTCATTCTCAAGCCAGGCTTTTGGATCAATTAAATCCAGGCAAAGCAAAGATAGGAGAAATTCCAAGACAATTGGGAAAACTGTATCATCAGACAACCAGGTGATAGAGGGAATAGAGGACTATATTTAATTCAAGAAACCTGACTTCAAATAGAAAGTATTATTCATTTTATCCTCCAAATCCTGGGTCATGTCATGCAAGCTCTTTCAGTCATGTTTTTCTTATTACAGTATAGGTAGACTAAAAAATAGTACAGGTTAGATAGACTAATTCTCCTAAAATAGTTTAACTTTTGATTTATCCTTATACTTCTAATACAAACTTTTATTAGAATATTAGAAACACTGTATTAGAATATGGCATAAAGGTGGCCTTTGGACCTTGAACATGATACCTCTGGAAATCATAATCTGGGGCAAGACCTATCAAACTGAAGAAACTTCAAGCATAAATTTAGTGACACTTTCCATGTTGTTGACCACTAAGGACAAGCCTCGCTCAGTGCAGATTGGCCATCAGAGGACTAAAGTCCACGACAATTCAATAAAGGAAACAAAACCAAAGTTCAATTTAGCAAGTATTTATTCAAAGCACCTTTGTGCTGAGAACTGCACTGGCCATTGGGGATATAAAAACAAATACAGTCCCTGCCCCAGAGCAGCCTACATTCTTTTAGGAGCACAGTAGAGAAGAGGAAGGAGATGGCATATGATATGTCTACAATTAAATAAATAAATAAAGTATAATTTGAGGAAAGAGAATGGATTAATAGATGTGTAGGGGAAAAGAGGAGAGAATTAGGAAAGGCTCACAGTCGAGGTAGTACCTGAGCTGATACCTGAAGGAAGCTAAGCTTATAAGCAGAGATGAGAGAGAATATACTTTATGCAAAGACAGAGATGGAATATGAAATAAGTTAAGTATTCAAAATGCTTATATATGCTGTTATTTATAAAACACTAAAAATATACACATTCTGGGAAAGTCTAACCCTTAAGGTAGTGGTAGCTTGTGTGTAAGAAATTTGGCTCCATCAGTCAAGGAGATGTGGTTGAACCAATTTTGTGGGACCATTTGAGGTTAGGTGGAATTAAGGTATTACTTGTGCATTCTGTTTTATTCTCTTTATTCCAACAAATCCAAAGATTCCACATGAAACACAGCCAAAGCAACCAAGTCCTTCCTGGCTTTTACTGGCAACCAAAACATTGGCCCAGATTCCCCTAAAATGTTGCCAAGATTAAAAACCTTAAGGGGAATGAGAAGGAAGAAAATTAAAAGAATGTTTTAAAAATCTAGTTCAATATTTGTACTGCATACAAAATTGGAGGCTATGTGAGTTAGGCTTTGAATTTCTTTTTTAAAACACATACTTCATGAACAGAATCAGGAGAATATTATACACAGTAACAGCAATATTATAAGAATGACCACCTGTGAAAGACTTCTTATTAAAAGAATGGTCCAAGACAATTCCAAAGGACCCATGATGAAAAATGCTATCTATCTGCAGAAAAAACTGATGGAGTCTGAATGCAGATTGAAACAAAGCTGTTGTTTTTTTTTTTAAACTTTATTTCAATTGTTTTATTTTGTTTCCTATTAAAATATGGCTAATATGAAAATGTTTTGCATGATTTCACATGTATAACCAATATCAAGTTGTTTGCCTTCTTAAAGATGAAGAGGTACAGAAGGAAGAAAGAGAATTTGGAACTCAAGATTTAAAAAAAAAAAAAGTATTGTAAAAATTTTTTTCTACATTTAACCTAGAAGTATTTAATTTGAAATAAATACAAATAATTAAAAATGTATAACATATACTACAGTGCTATGATTCTAATAAGACAGTCTGTCTCTAGCACAGACCGATGCTTACTAAATATGCTCCCAAAAAGCTCTTTGAAAAGTAAGATTCTCTGGAGAGATAATTTTAAAATTATTAGACTACTCAAAAGCTATAATCAAAAAAAAGAGCCTGTACAGCAACTTTCAAAATATCATCAAGAAAAACTGCCCTGATATCTCAGAAGCAGAGGGTAAAATAGTCTTTGAAAGAATCCACCAATCAATAATCTCAAGAAAGAAATCCCAAAATGAAAATTGCCAGGAATATTATAGCCAAATTCTAGAACTTCTGAGTCAAGGAGAAAATACTGTAAGCAGCCAGAAAGAAATGACTCAAATATCAAGGTATTGTAGTCTGGATTATACAGAAGTAAGCAGCTTTTACAATAAAGGATCCGAAGGCTTAGAATATAATATTCTCAAAGGTAAAGAAGCTTGGATTACAACCAAGAATCAACTACTCAGCAAAATTGAGGGGAAATTTCAAGGGGAAAAAATAGACATCCAATGAAACAGGAACTTTCAAATATTCCTGATAAAAAGACCAGAGCTGAATAAAAAATTCAAATACAAGACGAAAGAGAAGCATTAAAAAATTAAATAGGAAAGAAAAAATATTATTCAATAAGATTAAACTGTTTATATCTCTACATGGGAAGATATTTGTAACTCTTAAGAACTGTATTTTTATTAGGTATTTAGAAGAAGTACACATAGACAGGTATAAGTTGAATTTGATGGAAGGATATAAAAAAAAAGTTAAGGGGTGAAAAAGAGGATTGTACTGGGAGAAGAAGGGAGAGGTAGACTGAGGTAAATTATGATACATGAAGAGGCATGAAAGACATATTACAATAAAAAGGAGGAAAGAAAGGAGGAGGGTGAACATTGTTTGAGGCTTATTTTCATCAGATTTGGCAAAAAGGGGGTCAGTTGGGAGAATGGATTAAAAAGAGAATTCTATAACATGTTGTTTACAATAAACACATTTTTAAAACACAGACATACAAAGTAAAGGAAAAAGTCTGGAGCAAAACATTTTATGCTTCAGTTTAAGTTAAAAAAAAAAAAAGCCAGGGGTAGTGATCTTGATCTCAGACAATGAAAAAGCAAAAATAGATCTAGTTAAAAGAGACAAAGAAGGAAACTCATCTCACTAAAAGATACTTACTATAGACAAGGAAGTAGTAGCACCTAAATAACATATACACATACATATAAAATTTCTAAAGGAGAAGTTAAATGAAATAGGAGGAAATCGTAAAATTACTCTCATGGAAGAATCTAACTTTCTCTTTTCAGAACAAGATAAATCAAACTACAAAATAAACAAAAAAAAAATTAAGAGATGAATAGAATTTTGAAAAAGTTAAGATATGACAGAACTCTGGAAAAAAAATGAATAGGGACAGAAGAGAATATCTTTTTCTTAGTAGTACACAAAAACTGACCATAAAAAAACCTCACACTCAAAAGCAGAAAGGCAGAAATACTAAATGCATTCTTTTCAGGCCACGATGCAATAAAAATTTAGTAAAAAGGCATGGAAAGATTAAAAATTAATTGGAAACTAAATAATATAAAGAATGAGTAGGTCAAAGGACAAATCATAGAAACAATTATTTCATCAAAGACAATGACAATAATAAGAACTTTCCAAAATTTATGGGATATAGCCAAAGCAGTTCTTAGGAGCAATTTTATATCTCTAAATAGTTATATGTATAAAACAGAAAAAGAAGAGATCAATGAATTGGGCATGTGACTAAAAAAGAACAAATTAAAAACTCCCAATTTAATATCAAATTAGAAATTCTGAAACTCAAATAAGAGATTAATAAAACTGAAATTAGGAAAACTATTGAACTATTTAACAAAACTAGGAGTTTGGTTTTATGAAAAAAACAACAAAACAAACAAACCTTTGGTTAATTTGATTAGAAAGAGGAAAGAAAAAAACTAAATTGCCAGCATCAAAAATTAAAAGGGGGACCTTATCAACAATGAAAAAAAAATTAAAGCAGTAATTAGGAGCTAGATTGTCCAATTGTGTGCCAATAAACTTGACAGTCAAAGTGAAATGGATGAATATTTACAATAATATAAATTGCCCAAATTAATAGGAGAGGAAGATGGAATAAATTTAAGTAACTCCAATTAGAAAAAGAAACTGAATAAGCCATCAATAAATTCTATAAGAAAAAAAAAATCTCTAGGCCATTTATAAGTAGATTTATAAGTGAATTGTACCAAATATTTAAAGAACAATTAATTCTAATAACTATATAAACTAGTTGGGGAAACAGGCAAGAATCCTACTAAATTCCATTTATGAAACAAATATGATGCTGAAACCTAAACTAGAAAGAGCCAAAATGGAGGAAGAAAACTAAAAACCAATCTCCTTAATGAATATTAATGAAAAATTTTAAAAGAAAAATATGTGGATTGGCTTTTCCATAAAGGGAGAAATGATTGTGAGATGATATGAGACAAGTATCTGACATAAGAAAGATACATGGGGCATAATCCACAAATCTGAGGGAGAGATATTGTATTATAAGGTTTTTGGATAAGGGTGGAAGAAATAAGCAGAGGCTGAACAATAATATCACTGACAATAAACACTACACATAACATAACAAATAAGACATAACAAATAAGTAAGAGGAGGTACAGGTAGTGAGTTTTTGATACAAACAGGAATGGAGGCAAAAAGTTAAAATGAATAATTTATACTACATAAAGACACCGGCTGGAGTTTTATTTGATAAAAATCAGAAAAACTAAGTTTCATTTTCAGAAGGCAAAAAAAAAAAAAAGTCAAAAGGAACTGCCATGTGAACCTGATTCTGTCCAAGAAAGAATTTCACTGGTTAATAAAGCAGAAATGAAGAGAATCTTGGGAGGTAATAGACCAATTTGGCCTTCTGAGGGTCTGTGATAAAATAGAGAAATGCTCAGCCAGGTTAGAGGAATAACAATACTTTGAGAGAAAATTTTAAAGAGCTCAAAGAAAGTATATATATATATATATATATATATATATTCAGACTCTAAAAATAAATGGCTCAAAAGTGATGAAGTGTTTTCAAGACAAAATTACTTCTAAAGAAGATAAAAGAAAATGTCTAAAGACATTAATGTGATCAATCATGTAGCTTATCAACTTACACATTTAAAAAAATGAGTGAAAATGTAAGTAATATGTAAATGTTAAGCTGATGTTACAAGTGATGGAAACAAAAGCAGGTAACAGGACAAAATATAAAAAAATGACAAGATACCATAAGAATAGCATTCAAGTCAAGACTTTGAGTTGAATTGAGTTGAGGCATGTAATAAATGAAAAAGAATACAAACTATACTAGTCCTAAGATTTAAATAAAGGAGGATGAAAATCTTATTAGTGTGGTTGGGGAAATAGAAATAAAAATTTTAACTCCCATTTTAATTCTGTTGTTAGTGCCAAGGAAAATACTCTTTCAACTGAGGAGGCTCAAACATGGAATAAGTAGAAGGTAAGAAAGTATCAAGCTTTCAACACGTTCTAGTTACTAGAATTACACTCCAAGATAGCAAAAGAACTGGCACATGTGACTGGTGAGGTACTGTCTGGGATCCTTGAGGAATCATGATGCACGAGAATTGTCAGAGTTCGAAAAAGAAAAATCTTTTTTTTTTTTTTAAAAGGAAAGTCTATTCTTAAACTATGCTTCCATATTTTTCATTGATGTGAGTTTATCTTATTGAATGATATAAAATGGAACCCATTCTCATGATATATTTTTGTCTCTAAACTCTATCTAGGAATCTACATAGATCTGCCCAATGTGCTACTAGCATTTCTTTCCATCTCTCACTTTCCTCAAGCACCAGGTCTTATTCTTACTAAAGGGCTGGTCTACCTCCCCTTCTGAATACCCATTTACTGCATATATTTTATGCTGCTTCTTTCACTTGTCACTATTGGTTAGTCTGCTTAACACCTGCCATCACTGTCCTTTAGGCTCCTAAACCTACAAGGCATCTTTTCATCTGGCTTCCACTTTTTTACATCTTGGATTTCCTTTGTAATAAGATGTCAACATTTCCATATTTCAGTTCCTTCTCAAGGATGTTAATTCACTGGTTTTTGGATTTTACAATTAAAGAAAGCTATTACACTAATCTTTATTGTTAGTCCAAAATCTACATGATTCCACCACTGCTACTGATGAGGACTGAGGCCCCCCAGAACTAACACCTTTCTGCATCCTGCTTTCTGTATGTTTTGCTACAGACAGTGACAAATCTTCTGGTGAGGTGCCCCTCTGCTCTCAGTCAGACTGAACCTGGGGCAGCAGACACAATCTGTCACAGAACTCAACTTGCAGCTTTCCCAGTTTGGTGTAACCTGCTAGATAGAGCTTATTTTCCACTTCATAGCCTGAACCTGAAATAACCTCCACACCATGCTGAGCCACGTCAGTGGCTCTTTTTCCACTTCAAAGTATAAGTTAATGACACTCAAATCAATTCTGGGTAAAATTCTAGAATAGGACAATTGGAAAAGGAAGTAGTGGTCGCTGAGAGCAAGTATGAATTCATTAAGGACAGGTCATACTGAACTAACTTTATGTGCTTTTTTTTAATTAGATGAACAGATCAAGGAATAGAGTAAACAAAGTACACTGAAGTTTCAGCCAGAAAAAAGTAATTTGAAATATCCTTATGGACAAGATGAAAAGTCTGCCTGGATATTAGAGCAAATAGATGAGAGATAAACTGAAAGTCAGCATCACCAGGGAAGGAGGTCTTGGTCTTGGTCTTAGTCCAGCTTTGCTTTTTAATCACAGACTTGAAGGTAGAGAATACATGTATTATAAAGCTGGGAGAGAGAACTGTTGTGAGCCAACAAAGTTGCACAACTAAAATAAATATTAAATCAGAACAGGCCGAAGCTAACAAAATAAAATGTAACGAATAAAGGTAGCTGAGCACAGCAGTATATGCCTGTGTCCCTGCTACTGAGGAGGCTGAGATGCTGTTGGGAGAGAAATCATGTCACTAATAATAACAATATGGCCACACAGGGGTCTGCATTAACTCTGGCACCAACATAGTGAACTCCAAGAAGTAAATGGCCATTAGGGGGCCTGAGGAAGATTTAGTAGTCATACCGGATCACAAACAAGGCCACTCAGAGCTCTCATGCCAATAGATTAGTAGTAGGCTCATGCCTGTGAGTGTCTAGTGTATTTCCATCCTGGGAAAGACAGGAAGAAGGGGAGAGAGGGAGAGAGGGAAAGAGGGAGAGAGGGATGGAAAGAGAGAGAGAGGGAGGAAGAAGGGGAGAGAGAGAGAGAGAGAGAGAGAGAGAGAGAGAGAGAGAGAGAGAGAGAGAGAGAGAAGAAAGAAAGAAGAAATGAGGGAGAGAGATAAAGAGAAAAAAATATAGAGTCTTGCTTTGGAAATATTTAAAAAAAGAAATAAGTACAGAAAAGGGATGAAAACTATCTATTGGGCCCTGATCAGAATACCCTGAAATGTTATGCCTGTTCAGGCTGCCACAGTTTGGAATGGATATTTTAAAACTTCCATAGATATGTCTATAGGAAAGTGAAGGGAACAGTGAGAAGAATAAAAATTATGTCAAAAGTTGATTAAAAGAATTGGTATTTAGGGCTGAGGACAAAAGTTATGGAGGAACTTGATTGCTGTCTTCAAATAGGTTCAAAACTGTTCATGTGTTAGTAACTAAATTTGTTCCACTTAATCCAGAAGGCAAAATTAACATGTTTTATTTATTTACTTTGCACCAAGGATAAAAAACTATTTTTATCAGCAACATGATTTCCTTCAATATGGCCCTTGTAGAAAGTAAAATGTAGAGACTATTATATATTTAAAAAAAAAAAAAATTCTGAAAGGCAAATGGTTTGCCTATAGTCAAACAGCTGGTAAGGTAAGGGACTGAGAGTTGAAGTCTACTAATCCAGAGTTTATTCCAATATATCAAGCTATTGAGGGCACTTAAAAAAAGAATTAGGTGGCAAAGTCTATTTGTCCAGTAAATAAGAGCATGAGTTCTCAAAGTATAGCCCCTGGGACAACTGTCCTGATTTCTTATAATCCTGACAAAGGGAAGGCTCAAGTATTAACACAAGCCAACAAAATGAATTACAGATAAATCAGGAATAATAATTGTACTACTTCTTCCTTAGTTTAAAGAAAATGCTATTCCATAAAGCTTTTTAATATCACATTCCTGAGAGTATCATAAAATCCTCTACCTACAATGTTGGAAACGATCTCTATCCTATATGCATTTTTTGAAGTTGATCTATAATATTCTCAACAAACCCAGTTTTAATTTGAAAACTTCTAGTAACTGGGAACTCATCACCGTTGCAAAAATCCAGTTCCAATTTTAAATGCATCATCTTGCTAAAAATTCTTTCTTATGCTGAGTCAAAAATCTTCCTCCTTATAGTCTTTTCCTCATTTGGGATTTTTTTTAATAATCAATAGAAATAACCTGGTAATTCCAGAATTTGAGACGAGAAGGCCCTCAGTGGCTACCCAGTAAAACCCATATGTGAAAGGAATCTTTCCTGTGGCATAAACAAGTGGTCACCCAGCTTCCTCTTGAAGACCTCCAATAAGAGGAAGCTCACAGTTCTTGAAAAGATTTAGACATTCTTGGCCACCTCTGAATAATTTGTTAAGAAGTTTGTCCTGAGCTAAATGAGGTTTCTATATCTTCCCCTCAGTTTTTTGTTCTCTGAGGTCAAACAAAACAAGTCTAATTCCCTCCACGGGCCCTGCATATTCTTGAAGATAGCAAGCAGGTCCCCTCTGAACCTTCATTATCTCTCTACATGGCATGGACTCAAGATCCCTCACAAACTTGGCTACCCTCCTCTAGATACTCTCCAGCTCATCTTTCTTTAAACCAGAATTGAACACGATATTCCAGGTATGTTTTGGCAAGTTCAGCAAATAGTGGGATCATTATTTCCTTATTCCTGGAAGCTATACTATTTTAATGAATCCCAATATTACACTATTTTTTGGGCTGCCACATAACACCACTGACTCGTATTGAACTTTCAGTATCCTAAAACTCTAGAATCTATTTTCCATAGTCTATTTTTTCAGAATCTATTTGTGCTATCTATTTAAAATTTGCTGTACCTAAGTGTACTGTTGAATTTAGTTCTATCCTGTCATGATTTTTTGGAATCTTAATGTTTTAGCATTCATGCTCTGATACTGGTCTCATTTCCTCCATTGTATTTATTTTTAATACTGGTACTGGTTGCTAAGTACCCTTGAGTATTTACAATGATTTCTAGTGATAAATCCCTTTTTTTTCAACTGTTCCATTTTCTATCTTCAGAATTTTATTCTTAAGCATCTTCCTGAACTGACTTTCCTTGTAGCATTTTGGGCCTATTTTTTCCCCTGAAACCTCTGAAATCTATTTTTCCCAAATCTAAGGTGTATGTCAAATGAACCCAGATTTCTTCCCCTTAGTCTAATGTTTCATTTTGCACTGCTGTCATCTTTTTAGCTCCACAATTATCTTTCCCATGTGTATGGCACAAGACTTTGTAACAATCATCATCAATACTATTAATATTATTAACAGTAATAACAACAGCTAGCATTTACATACCTCGTTAAGATAAGCAATTTATATATGTTAATTCATCTGATTCTCACAACAACCCCTTGAAGTTATTATCCCATTTTACAGATGAAGCAACTCCAGCTGAGAGAAGTTAATGACTTGCACTAGGAAATATAGTTAATAAGTGTTTGAAGCAGCATTTGAACTCAGGTCTTCCTGCGTCCAAGTCTATTGATCTATCCATTGAGCTACTTATATGGTTTTATTTCCTTAAATAAATATAATTTAAACAGCACCCACATCTTACCTTCAAATATCTGATGACTGTTCTTAAGCAGGGTTTGGAGACCTCCACATTCTCTTTTTAATCTCTGTAGGGTTTCTCTATCCAGTTGATTTGCTACTTCTGTCAAAGAAAGGCTTCCTGTCAAGGAGGAAAAAAATCTGTAAGGTTTCTTCCCCAAACTGGATACTTTTAGAAATACATAAAAAGAACACTTCTAGTTAAATATTCAGCACAGGAAAATACTTTTAGTTTTGTTATTTTACATATTTAAGATACTTGTCTTTAAGATACTCTTTACCCCAGTTTAATAACCACCCCCCCAAAAAAAAAAATCACTGGAAAATAATTCAGAAAACACAATAACTACAGACAATAGAATCTAATTGTTCACACTCAACACTGATACATTTAACATCTGTATAGTGCCTGAACTTTTCAAAATACTTCCTGATATAAGGTTTAAGGGAAAGAATCCCAGAGCTGATATTAGAATAACCACAGTAGGATCCCAGCTTTACTCCTGTATGACCCTGGACACTAAGTTCTGCTTTAGGGGCCTCAATCTCCTTCATTTGGGAAAAAAAATGATCACACAAGTCTCTTTCCCCTCTAAATTCTATATGGCCACCTTCCCATTCATTATCATTCCATCTGATCTTCTCCAACAACCCAGGTGAGCATAAACTAAAATATTAGCTCTATTTTGCAAGACAGACCAATGAAGTTCATTAAGTATACAATTTCAGAGCCATCAAGTAGCTGGAGATCAGAAACCTCATGTCATTGATGAGGGAACTGAGGCTTAGGGAAGTAAAGTGATTTGTTCAATTCACTGCAAGTGGCAGAACCAGAACCACCATCTATTATCTCTGGACTCTGTAACTTTCCCTCTGCATCTATCACATCACCTCTCCTAACTGAATATCTGGCAAGACAACATTCAAGTCCACAATTAACACAAATTTATAAAGTGCCTGTTACATTCAAGGGACCAAGGATTATAAAATGAAAAATGGCAGAATTTGGCCTCAAAGATCTTATTATCTCTTACTGCAGAAATAACAAGTATACCAAATTCTATGACACAACAGTAGGTAGATGTTAAGGGCAAAGGAGAGATCAATACAAAATATAATATAAGATATTTTATCAATAATGAGGGAATGGGGATAAAGAAAGAGAAACAGGAAGGGAGGGGAAAAGAAGATTCAGGAATTATGCTGCTCCATCTCTATCTTCTATATAGACTCCTTTGCAGCCAATACCCCTGTTCTCCTCTACGCCTTTCCTGCCTCTTTCTCCCATTAGAAGGTAAGCTCCTTGAAGGGAAACACAGATGCTACCTGGCAACATCTCGTTCCTTCCTCCTCTAATGTCTCTGAATAAGGGCAGAGATAAAACCGCACTTCCCAGGATTATAACCCTCACCCTCCTTCTTGAGCAAGGTCCTGTGGGAACTTTAAAGTGCTACAAAAGGGGAAGAGGATGTTATTATTGATTAGCTTTACTAACAGTTTCCCAATTGTGCTGTTTATTGGTTAGTGTGTCAAGTCATGAGTGTCCATTGAACAAATGAGGCAATAGTTTATCATGAAAATAACTTTTTTTCTTATAGATATTAGGACTTTCAAATTTCACAGCAGTGTTTGGTGAGATAATTAAGGTAAGGTACTTTAGTGCCAAAACCTTTTAGTGCTATCTGTACAGGCCAGATAATATCATTTTTTTCCTTGTGCAGGAATTTGCTCTGTAAAGACATAGTCCAATGCTCTTGTTTTATAGATGAGCTAACTTTAGAGTAGCAAGAGGACCTTCAAGAGAGCACAATCATAACTTAGTAGCAGAAGCAAGATTCAGGCTCTGATCCTTTGAAACCAAATTTAGAGACTTCCACATCATGACATACTGTATACAGCAACCAATGTTCATTTATTTAATCTTTATAGATTGGTATTGTAAAATTCTGGAGTAGTCTGAAATTATTTTTCTGGAAGAGATAGCTTTGAATATTAATAATGCAGGGACTACATTAATATATGCAACATGGGAAAACTTTAATTTAGAGACCACTTCTTTACCCAGTTATCATAAATTTCTTTTTCATTTCATAAATTAAAAAACAAAACAGGAGAAATGAGTCTCCATCAAAGAATCTTAGCATATATTCCAGAAAAGGGGTTAAAATTGTTTACCTTGGGGCAGCTAGATGGCGCAGTGGATAGAGCACCAGCCCTGAATTCAGGAGAACCCGACTTCAAATCTGGTCTAAGACACTTAACACTTCCTAGCTGTGTGACCCTGGGCAAGTCACTTAACCCCAGCCTCAAAAAAATAAAATAAAATAAAATAAAATTGTTTACCTCCTCGATTCCAGGTTTTGGAGCTTCCAATGCAAGGATCTTTGGGGTTCTGCTGCTTTTCATTTAACAACAAATTAGCCACTTTCAAAACTATGTGATCAATGAAGTCCCGAGGAAGAGAAGCACAGTTCCTTACATGTTCAATTTTGTCTCTAGGCTGAAATCCACTTATCCAAATTCTATTTTCTTGTGGCACCTTCTTTTCATCTTCAGGAAACTGATCTTTGGGAGATTCATCACTGAGACAGTTTAAATATGCATGATGATCGCAATGATTAGTTTCTACTGTGCTGCCTGAAGAAGAACAAGAAGAGTCTTCACTATGGGGAATCTGAGCACAGGACTGCCTACTGTCAATATACTGTGCTCTCTGCTTATCAACTAAAGCTTCTTCAGTAGCTGGATATGTTCTGGATTTTCCAATGAGGCAAACCTAAATTTACAAAAAAGTAAAATAATCATTTTGCTATGCTAGCACAATATATAGACCCGTAGGATTTAGTATTCAAAAGGACTAATCTAATCAGGTTCCTCACATGTAACAGATGAGGAAACCTGAGGTTCAGAGAAATGAAGCAGCCCGCCCAAGGTCAGTAAGTAAGACTGCCAGTTTCGAGTTGTGCTGTGCTGCCTGCAGTCTCAGAGCTCTTGCACAGGCTCCTTTCATTTTTTCTCTGTCTCCCATACACCAATGTAATAAGCCTAGGATTCATATTTATTTAAATGAATAACAAAGGCCATAAAACCCTATTTGCACAACTCTCAAAAAAGATCTCCTTAAAGATAAAAAATCTGAGAGAGTCCAGGGCTTAGTATAGAGTACCAAGCCCACAATAAGCACTTAACAAATACTTGAGAAATGGGTGAGTTAACCAAGAGAATAAAATGAGTGGCCACCAAGTATGACTATAAGTTTAGACTGACACCTAAACAAACCCAGCTGATCTTAAGCATTCCAATATCCTCATATATTATACTATAGAAAACTGTGTGCTATTCTTCAAAGTAGTCACCTTCAAAAGTTGCACATTTACTCCAGTACTGTTGTTAAATGTGTTCAGGACATGCTTTGGGAATAGCATCCAGAGCCAGGAAAAAAAAAAAAAAAAAAATCCAAGAAAACTAGGTTCAACACAATATTGAAATTTTTTTAAAGCATTTGCGTATTCAAATCTCTAAAGTTGGTAAATTTGAAAGATGGTCAATGGAAAAGGATCAGATACATGTGAGACCCCAGACAGTAGAACTAGAAATTATAATGGGTACAAATTAAGAAGAGGAAAACTAGGTTTCTGAGGGAAAACTTCCTAGCAGAGTTATCCATAAGTAAAACAGATCATCCTGGAAGGAGGTGGTCTCCCTCTTATTTAAGCAAAAGCCAGATGAATACTTACTACGAAAGGGAGGCAGGTGATTTTCCCAAGTACAAGCTGAACTTGTTAAAGTTCTTCTACATCTGATTCTTTGATTTTGTAATGAATTTTTGTTGTATTCAAAAATCTAACTCACCACTAACAAGCAAAATTTTGCCAACACTACAGATGTTCAAAAGAAGGTGAAGGCTCTGAAGGAAATTCCCAAAGAGAAGTTCCCAAAATGTATGGATTTGAATAGAGTAAAGGTACCTATCATATTATAATGACTACTTTGGAAGGCATAATATTAATCTGTGGATAAATTCAGATATTACTGGATTTTAAAAAATCTCTTTCTTAACTCACAATTCAGTTTCTAATTTATGAATCAATAAGCAAATAAATTTAATGCTATTTATATACCAAATATTTTTTGCCAAATTGATATGCCAAATAAGAAAAGCCATTTATCATGTGCCAAACACCTTTTCAACCACTGAGGATAAAGACAAAAAAGAAGAGATCGGATCTATTTCTATACTTCTAAAATTTTTAAAACAGCATCATATTTTGTTAGTTCACAAATTAATACAAAATTAAAACTATATCATTATCTCATTGATGAATAGGGGGGGTGGGGGTTAAACCTGAACTAGAGAACATTTTAGAAGATATTCCTTGAAATATTAATGCATCCTATTTTAGGAAAATAAACTAAATTATTATATTTACAACAGATACAAACTGAAGGTAATGTTTACTTACAAACTTACAAAAGGATTAAAGTTTTTATTTAAATGGAAAACATCTCTAATGCATATTTAATAAGAGGCATATATTTTAAATATGATTCAGTTTATCAAAAATGATCTACAAATTTGTAGGAATGTAACTAATATACAGAGAGAGAGATATTTGTACACACAGCCACTCAGCACTTATTTTAATGCTACTTAAGTGCTGCTGAGTTAAGATCCTATTAAGTCTGATTTAATGAACAGAAAGATTAACTTGTAATCAGTCTATTAATTGTATGTAAACAGATATGCAATTAAATTGTATGAAGTGTTCTCATAGAGAGATATTTTTTCTTTAATCTTAGTTACACCATATAATTTTATTTTAATAAAACTATTCATTATCACCAGTGTAGCCCTAGTAAAATCATCATAAATTCCAAAACAGAGCAATTGATGTTTTAGCTTTGGAGACTCCTATGAAAGCCTCTCTTCATAATTATTAAAGATCTTTAGAAAATGATAGATATCAGAACTCCTACATCAAAAGGCTCTGAGTTCTTGTGGGCAAAGCCATTTCGTCTGAGTCTAAAAGTAACTTCTTACTCAATAAATCTAATCTAAGGATACAGTTGATGAGATTGCTAACTTTGGATAAATATTAATTTATTTCAAAAACAACTTGAAACAACATTGTGTCAACTTAAATTACAAGATGTGTTTTTTGTTTGTTTGGGTTTTTTTAACTTTCAATTTAAATTACTACAAAACTCTAAAGAAGGACCAAAACTTACTCTTTTAGTTGACGGGATTCGAAGACAGTCTTCCTCAACGTGGAATCCACAGGTGAACCCCACTTCTTTAATAAAATCAAGATATTCCCTGTATTGGGTCGTCTTACTCTGTCTTCGGCTGTATTTTCCAGTGAAATCAAAGAAACAACATGGCAGGACAAAGTAACGGCAATTATATGATGACCTATAAAAGTCATTAGCAGAGATTCAGACAAAAGTTCAGACAAATCTATTAAATAAATATCAGTAACACTGCATATCGTTACAATTAAACAAATACTAAACACCAACTTTATGCAGAGGACAACTGTTACTGTCAAGATTGTTTTCTTTGGTGTAAGGGACTCCCTATGAGGTAACTCCCTCTACCACTGAGAGGCCTATACAGGTAGTTAATGAAAAGTTTACATAAGACAGTTTCTGCCCTTGTGAAGCACTACAATCTGAATGCAGTAGGGAGATAAGTGATTATAAACTATACAAAATAAGATAAGTAAATAAAATAAACAACAAAGTGAAGTGTGACTGAAGGAAGAAAATGCTATTATATCATACATAAGATCTTATAAAATGTCATAAACATTAATGAGAAATCAAGGAAATTTTCCCAGAGATGATGGTATCTAATTTATACTCTGAAGGACAAGGAAGAATTCAATAGGTGAAAATGAAAGGAGGGAAAGGCATTGTAGTTATAGAGAATACCTTGAGGAGACATATAGAGAATACCATGAGGAAACAGAGTAGTGTAAGGTAGTGGGGATGGCAAGGATGTCATGATGGAAGTACAGGGGACACAGAAGGGAATTTGGGAAAATAAAACTGGAAAAGTAGAGTAACACCATATTATGGAGAATAGTGAATCCATAAGATTTACTAAAATTAATTTTCTCAATTAATCAGTGATTCAGGGGCAGAGTGGCAAGTAGGCAGGCCGCAAAGTCAGGAATACCAGAGTTCAAATCCTACCTGACAGATACTATGGACAAGCTATTGAGTAACACTCTCCTCTTCCATAACTTTACTTCCTCCCTAGGCACGCTCCTTAACACGTAATAATTTGGCTTCCATTTCCACCAGCAATTCCACAAAATTGTTCTAAGGTCATCAATTATCTAATTTCTTGATCCATTGTAGAAAACATGATAAAGAGTCCATCAAAAAAGGATAATGGGATTGCTGCATTGCTATGACGGTTCAATTGAAAACATTCCACAATGTTTTGAGCAGGCACAATTCAATACTTAATTTATGTGTAATATAGTAATGTTTGGAGTGTGGCATTTGAAATTTTATTTGGTTTTGTACTTTATATACTTTCTACAAAGTTGATTATTATGAGTGGTAATCACCTCACTCTCCTAGTTTTAACAAATAAGTCAAAATAACTTTCTTCAAAATGCTAAAAATTAGTTGCTGACTTATTTTGTTGAGAGCATTAAAGTCAGTAATTTCTCAGGTTAAAAAAAAAAAAATCACTTCTTACATCATTTTTTCCTTTACTACAGAGTCACTTAAAATTTCTTCTGGTTGTAAGATTATGTAATGATCAATTCTGATGGACATAGTTCTTTTCAACAATGAGGCAATTTAAACCAGTTCCAATGGTCTTGTGCTGAAGAGAGCCATCTGCATCTAGAGAAAGGACTGTGGGAACTGAGTATGAATCACGACATGGTATTTTCACTTTTTATGTTGTTTGCTTGCTTTTCATTTTCTTAAATTTTTCCTTTTTCATATGATTTTTCTTGTGTAGCATGATAATTGTGGGAATATGTACAGAAAAACTGCACATGTTTAACCTATACTGGATCATTTGCTGTCTAGGGGAGGGGATAGGTGAAAAAAGAGAAAAATCTGGAACACAAGGTTTTACAAGGGTGAATGTTGAAAATTATCTATGCATGTATTTAAAAAAATAAAAAGCTATTATTAAAAAAATTTCTTCTGGATTCTAAAACTTCAGACATTTAGCTATGGACAAGTAAATTCAAAGTACAAGAGATTACTTTAACATTCTGTTTTTATTTTATAATGATATAAGCTAAATTGGTAAGGATAAATCCTTATGTAAAGAAGGTCCCAGAAACCAGTTATTTACCATTAAATTATATAATTTTTCTACAAATCAAGTTGCCTTCTGAATTTTCATCAAAATAAGAAATTACCTCCCATACAAAAGTTTGACTTTGTGGACATGTTTCTCACACTATTTTATAGGGATGAATTTATTAATACATATTTTTTTTCTTTTGAATTTGTCTTTTTATTTCCTCCCATCTTACAAGAGGCTTTATTACAAAAAATAAAAGCAAGATGATTTTTTTTAACCTGATAAAATACATTGATTTCAACTGAGCAAGTGTCCTCAACTCAGTATTAAGCTCAGATCCCAGTTCAGTCCTATAGGAATGACCCTCACCTTCTTTTATCTAACAACTGTAAATAACAGTACATATACACCAATTTCATAAGGTTGTTAAAAGGAAACCACTTTACAAAAAATTCTATGAATGTTCAAAAGGCTATAAAATGTTTTATTAAAGATAAACAAGAGTGCTGTCTAAATGGTCACAGTTCAGATATCAAAATGTTATCACCATTTATTATACCAGATATTTTTTAATTACCTTGCTGCAATCACAGGTATCCATGGGGTAAGCTCATCTGAATGATTTCCAATTAACCAATCAACATCTGGGAAAAGGTAACTATCATTTGGTCTGATTGCACTTTCCTGAAATAAAGTATAAATTATATTCAAAAATAATTCCATTTGACCAAAGAAAATGTCCACTTTGTATTTTAAAAACACAAAGGAATGAAAATTATCATTATTTTTCTGATGATTTTTCTCCACTTGGGTATTAAAATGTATTCTTTTCAAACATATGCTTGGGAAGAAAAAAAAAAAAAACTACTAAATATCAGGTGAGATTCTGAGCTATATATTCTAGTTTCCAGATTTCTATAATTAAAGGAAATACCTTCTTCATTGAGTTGTCTGTCAGAAGAGTAGCCCATTTTTGTTGAGGTTAATGATTAAATTATGGATGTAAATTACTTAAATACTCCCTATACCTACACAGAACAAAATTTCATTATATAATGCAGTTTTATTAAAAATAAGAGTACTGTAAAAATACCAGAATGCAGATTTTATGAAGGTCCTCCTTTATCCAAGCTTTAATGGGACAAATCCATCTCTTCAAATCCCATGTTCTCATAACATTCATGTCTTACCACAAAAAAACAAACAAAAAACACCAAACTAAACCTTAGATAGTTATCAGACAATGCCAAAGTATTATATTTTTGGCACTAATTATCTGTGGAGGTTTTAAAAATTATTTTGTTGATGATCTATTTTATCCTATGGCACTACCCAAGAAGATTTCTCATTCCACAACAAAAACCTCCCAAACACATCAGTATGAGTACATAAAACCTAATCAGCATATCAGCCATGTATGAAAATGGATGTCTCATTCTATTCCTTTAGTCCATCATCTCTCTCCTAAGAGCACCATTCTGAGTCAAAATTATCAGGAAATGCAAACCTTCTACTCAGATATACTCTCCTTGAGACAGGCATCATTTAGCTGAGGTTGAAGTTGGTCATAGAATCCCAAGATTTTAACCTAAAAGGAGTCTCAAAGCCCATCTGGCCCAACCCACTCATGGGTTTAGTAGTGACCTCTTCAAAGTCACACAGAGTAGTAAGGAGCAAGGCTTCTGGACTCTAGTCCCTATTCTATACACAACATTTTCATTTCAAATCTATCATAAATACTTTGTATTCAACCAAACTAAGGTGTTTCCAAATAAATAAAAAATGCTATTAAAAATACTTCTGAAAACATGAAATAAAAGTACTATGTAAATACTCATAATTGTCTACCATTAAATTTTCTTAGAAAGAAAATGAATCAATCAACAAGTATTTAGTAAGCACCTGCTGTATTCTAGGTATTGGGATAAAAAGAGAAAACTGAAAAATTCTTAAGGAATAAAAAAGATAATGTGAAAATTTTAAGGTTTAAATTCTGAATCTGCTACTTACTATGTAAGTCACCTTTGGACAGAGAAACTATTTTAGATCACAGTCCCACCACTCCAGCTATATCTTTGACTATCTAGACTAGTGGTCCTCAAGCTTTTTAAACAGAGGGCCAGTTCACTGTCCCTCAGACTATTAGAGGCCGGACTACAGTAAAAACAAAAACTCACACTCTGTCTCCGCCCTCAGCCCATTTGCCATAACTCAGCGAGCCGCATAAACATCCTCAGCCAGCCGCATCTGGCCCACAGGCCGTAGTTTGGGAACCCCTGATCTAGACTAAAGAATCTGTCTCAATACAAGCTGGAGTAAAACACAATGGGCCTCCCCACTTTAAATTCCTAGTAAGGTTGGGTAGGGTCTGAAGAAATAAGAAGAGCTAATGCAATTTCATTAACAGGCATTAGTTCTTCAAAAGGTAAACTTTTTTAAAATCAGGAATTTGGTAGAAGGGGAGAGCCTCTAAATCTCCCTAAGATACTGATTAGTAATAATCATTTCTGTCATGTTCACTTTTCTTGGTCTCAGTTTCTATACCTATAAAATGTGATATTTACTAAGTACCTCCTATGCATGTGCCAGGTACTATTCCTGCCCTCAAGGAACTTAGAATCTAATAAAGGAGATAACAAGCAAACAAATATATAAAAATAAGCTATATATAGGAATATATAGGAAATAATTAAGAGAAGAAAGGCCCCAGAATTAAGAAGAATTGAGAAAAGTTTCCTGGAGAAAATGAGATTTTATTTGGGACCTGTAAAAAGCCAGGGAAAACAGGAGGCAGAGAACAAGAGATAAAACAGTCCAGGAAGACAGGAAAGATAGAGAGAATGCAGAGCTAAAGAATTCTGTTCACAGAACAGCCAGTATACCAGTGTCATCACATCAAAGGATACATGGCAGAGAATTACATACAAGAAGACTAGAAAGATACATGTGTGAAGGAACAGGAGAGTGGGGTAAAAGGAGAAAGTAGGTTACAAAGGACTTTGAACACCAAACAGATGACTAAGTAGCCTAAATTAACCTCTAAGATCCTCATGAAATCAAAATACAATCTCCAATTCATGTGCATATGTATATTTATATTATTAAAAACAAAATTTTTCATGATATTTATTGTTCTTTTACTATTCTCTTAAAATACCGGTTTGTTTTTCTCTAAAGAGAAATGGGTTAGCAAAGTCACAATTTGCATTTAAATAATTACTCATGATCAAATTTATAGTCATTTTGTCTAATGGCACTTCTGAAAAACAAAAATCCACCTGTTCCTCTCATAAACAATTATAAAAGAGCTAATGAACATAGCAAATTGCAACATTTATATTTCCTTTTTAGCTCAAAGAAGAAAAACAAAATCAAGGTTCCTTTTTGTGGTTTCCATAATGACATTATTACAAACAGGTGCATATTTCTTACTAGAAGCAACTTGTCTTCTGGCTGACAATGAGATCTAATAATAAGAGGTCTTATAAAAGTTTTCTTTCATCTTAAAACAAACTTTTTTAATTATGCTGATGCATTCATTTGTAGAAAGAGGCAAATTTGGATGCAGTATTAGAAAAAATGTACAAAAATTCGAACTGGTCTAAGGCTGTTTGTGAATTATCAGGTTCTCCATTATATAGAAGGCTACTTGATTCATATTCATGAATAAAGAAGGGAACTGAACTCCATGATCTCTTCTATCTGTGAGACTAAGACCATGCACTAGTTCAACCCATATCTGAACAGGAATTCCCTCTATTAAGTAAGCATTCAATAAGTAACAAGTCCCTCCTCTGTACCAGGCAAGCCCTGCAATAAGTGTTGAGAATATAAGTACAAAGAATGAAATAATCCCTACTCAAAATTAACTCAATTAAAGAATAATATCATTCTTTCTTTTCCTTTTTTTTTTTTTTTTTTTTTTTTTTTAGATAAAGGACTAAATGCTGAACTAGAGAGAGAAAGTAAGAGAAAGTGAGAGAGATTGTGTGTGTGTGTGTGTGTGTGTTTTAAAGTTAGAAACATGTTTTTAAAGTGTACAATGAATATATACCAGCAGTCCAAATCACTGAATCACCCAGCCACCCCCTGAGATCAGGAAGGGAGGTCCCATAGTATAACAACTAATATGGGATCATCATTTAGAGCATAAGACATTATTTAATTCAGTATCCTCATTTTATAAATAAGAAAACTGTAGTTCAGAGTTTAAGTGGCTTACCCAAAGTCATGGAGCTAATCAGTCTAAAGTAGAATTCAAACCCAGATCATTTATGTATCCAAGATCAGTCCCTTGCTCCTGTATCACTCTGCTTCTTTAAGCAAAAAGGAAACAAACCTCAACTGGACCATCAGTTCTGCTACTTCCGCCCTCAAGGACCTTGAGAAAGTTTTGAATTAGTTTAGGTCTTAATTTCCTCATGTTAGTTCTAGTGTTTTCCCTGTGTTGCTTACTTCCAGTTTATGCTGCATCTTTCTTATTCATATACAGTTGCTTACATGTTGTCTTCCCGGTTATAGTGAGCTCTTTGAGAACAGGTTCTGGTTTTTGTCTTTTATTTCTGTGCCCAATTCTTAGTACAGTACCAGGCATTTAGTAGGCACTTAATAAATACTTGTTGACTGACCATGTGGCACCATCCTGAATCCATGTCACTTCACTTCACTGACCATCTTCTGATAGCATAAAAGATTTCAAGGTCCCATCAAAAATGTAGGACAGGACAGAATACTCTAAATCTGATATAATCAGAACAAGGAATAGTGAGACCAATCCCTTTTCTCCTTCACTTTTCACATACAACATAGGCTGTTTGGACTGTCATATCAAACTTCCTTGTTTAAATCTATGCTCATTTCAGTAATATAACACAATGATTTTTCTGTGTCTATTCACTGAACACTAGTTAAACATAATTAATAAAAACAAGAAACATGAAATTTCTTTAATTCATACTGAAAGCTTTCAACCTACAGAAAATCCTTGAACAACCAAGAATTAATGAGGATTATCACTGAAGACATCTTATTATACTGTAAATACACTGATTTTCTGCAAATAATAAAAACAATGACTATCATTGCTAAAGTCATTTAAGTAACAAATGTCAGTACCTCTAATTGTGTTTGTGGTCCATACATGTTCCATATTTTTCTTCTTCGAACATCAATCCCTCTACCTGGATGCTGAAATATTTGATTTGTCAAATCAAATGGTTAGTTTGATATCAAGACAAAATAAAGCTAAATTAACAAGTAGAAATTAAATGTCTGAAAACCCAAGTACTATAAATTAAACTACAAGTACTAAACTAAATTGATAAAAAATAGACATAACATTGACTTATTTCTTAAAGTACTGAAAACAAGAAAAATTAAGACTACCAGAACTACCAGAAAGAGTATTCTAACTAATTATTTCATATGGCACAATCACTATCAACAAAGACTGAGGCACCAATCTATTCTCATGAACATGAATAGATGTGAAAGAAACAGAAGTCACTTGGCTGATCAGATCCTAATGATTAACTCTGATGATTTTCAGTCTTGTACCTTTTCTGTCCTCACTGAATGCCTTTTCATAACTTAAAGAGTGGTACTATGTTTTCTCATTAATATACACTTTCTACCTTTATTCACAAATGCTATACTGCAAAATATAGCCATCTATTTATTAAAGTATTTTAAGTGAATGGCAAACTAATTAGTTGTAGGCTACCAAACTGATTAAATGAGTCTTGTATTATGTTTGGTTTTTTTTTTGGGGGGGAGGGGCTGAGACAACTGGGGTTAAGTGACTTGCCCAAGGTCACACAGCTAGGAAGTGTTAAATGTCTGAGACCAGATTGAACTCAAGTCTTCCTGACTTCAGAGCTGGTGCTCTATCCACTGTGCCACCTAGCTGTCTCTTGTATCATTTTCTTGAGGGCAAGAATAAAGGGAACCTGGAATTATAGAGTAAGTAAGCAGTTAAAGCTCTAGGAAGGAAAGAGGAAGGGGAGGAAAGAAAGGAAGAAAAGGGGATGGAAGGAAAGAAGGAAAAAAGGGAGAGAGGAAGAAAGGAAGAAAGAGGAGGAAAAAAGAAAAAAGAGAGAAGTGAAAGAGGGAGGAGAAAAGGGAAGTACATCGTATACTTTCTTTGCCTAAAAATGGTCATTTCATTAACTGTTCCCTCAATTAAGAGTTTTAGGCCCTTCACTTTTTCAATAGTTAGATTAATTCAGAATTACTCTATATTTCTATTAATGGAACAAATTCAAATGAACCTTGAGCTTAATTCTTTATAATAAAGGTAATTACAAAACAATTTAAAATATAATAGCATGTTTTTAAAATAATATATTTTACCCCTTCATTACTTAAGATATGAACAAGGAGACCATTGCCACATCCTAAGTCGACAAAGGACTGTTTTTCAGTTATTCCCTTCTCAGCTCGTTCTTCTTCCCAAAGAACCTAAACAAAGAGGGAGAAGAAAAACAGTTTCAAATCAACTCTCTCCAAGTCAAATCAATTCTAGGATAAAAAATATCTGTTTGAATAAAACTGAAAAGAAAAACTGATTTAAATAGTTCAAATTCCTTAGCATAGATCACAAGGCATAACATAATCATAGTACAATGATATAGAATACTGTTTTAAGATAAAATAAAGATGATAGAATGTAAAATAAAACACAGTGAAGTTCTTGGCAAATTTACAAAATAAACATCATTATAGTCTGGGATAAGTACTCCAAGAATGTGACACATCTAAGCTAAGAATTGAGCATAGGAATTTCTAAGAAAATACTGGATAAAGACTTATATGAGTTCCTAAAATATTAAAATTTTAAAGTTTATACCTTTTCAAAAATATGAGGTAACTTTTTTCTTTTAATAATATTTTATTTTACCTCTGCAAAACCTTGTGTTCTAAATTTTTCTCCCTGTCCCCACCTTTTTTCCCTCCCACAAGACAGCAAGCAATCCAATATAGGTTAAACATGTACAATTCTTCTAAACATATTTCCATATTCATCATGCTATGCCTAACCAAAAAAAAAAAAAAAAAAAAAAAAAAAAAAAAAAAAATCAGATCAAAAGGGGAAAAGGTAAAAGGGTAAAAAAACCAAGCAAATAAATAAAACCACAATGGTGAAAATACTATGCTTTTGATAGACATTCATTATCTATAGTTCTCTCTCTGGATATAGATGGCTCTTTCCATCATAAGCCTATTGGAATTGTCTTGAATCATGAAGTAACTCTTAAATTGAGACAATTAATCTAAAGTAGGTAAGAGAGGAGAGGTACCTTGGGGCTAAATTGCCAAGAACAAGGGAACATAGAGAAAAGAGAAGACATGAAATATAAAATAACAGAGTAATATCTACATTTAACCCCAACTGCCTCAGAGGGAAAAAAAGAAAAGAAAAAATAAGAATATAGGGCAAAAGTTCTTTCCACAACTTTACTTGGAAATTTAAACATCTGAATTTTATGTGTATATACATATGTATATACTAAAAATTTCTGATGGCAACAGGTAGAAAATGAGCAGTCACTGAATTTCTTTCTGCTTATACTAATTGCAGTAAATATCCATTTATATAGAATATCATTAAGTCATCTCTAAAGGATCTATAAAAAAGCATCCTCTGATGTTAGCTTTCTGGTACAAACATGATTGGTGTGATATTTCAAGCACACATGTAGAAATTCAAACACATTTTAACATACTCAAAGATTAGTGGTTTTACTTCAAGCAAAATTCCATCTAAAACAAATTCAGCCTGCTAGGAAAAGTAAGCCAATCCTAATTGCCAGATTTGATGCCTTTCTTCATTTTTGCAGAAATTAGCTATTGAAGTTTTTGGCTCCTGGGAATTCATTTAGATTAAATAAGTTCTTACCAATAGATAAGTAGCAATAGCAACATCTTCATACACAAACTTTTCAGGATCTGTTACTTCAGGCCATACCTGGAAAAAATTAAATAATAAATTTTAAGGCTTTTAAAAATGGTTTTCATTGGAACAAAAAATTTAGTAATTATTTTTTAAAAATTTCAATTCTAAATTCTCTCCTTCATTCCTGCCATTAACCTCTCCTTGAGGAGGCAAGCAATATGATACAGATTATATATGTGGAGACATGCAATACATATTTCCACTCTAGTTATGTTACTAAACAAAACAGGAAAAAAAAAATAAAACAAGAAACACAAAAAGGAAAAAAAAAAAAGTTATGTTTTAATTTGCATTCAAAGTTCACCCAGTATCTCTCTAAAGATAAATAACATTTTTCATTGTGAATCTTCTAGAATAGGGGTTCTCAAACTACGGCCCCCGGGCCAGATGCAGCCCTCTGAGGACGTTTATGCAGCCCCCGGGTTATGGCAAATGGGTTGAGGAGCAGAGACAGAGTGTGAGTTTTTGTTTTAACTATAGTCTGGCCCTCCAACAGTCTGAGGGACAGTGAACTAGCCCCCTATTTAAAAAGTTTGAGGACCACTGTTCTAGAATTATCTTGGATCATTGTGTTGATCAAAACAGCTAAGTCTTTTCACAGTTGATCATCATTACTATATTACTGTTACTGTGTATGATATTCTCCTAGTCAAGCCTACTTCACTTTGCATCAGTTTATACTTTCTATATTCCCCTAATTTAATGATATCACCCTTTATCTAATCTAATCATTCATCCATTTTAACCTTACTTTGGTATTCACTGAGATATTGATCTATCCCTAGTTTCTGTCAAACTACTTTCCAGTTTTCCCAAAAATTTTTGCCAAATGCTGAGCTCTTACCCCTAAACCTTGGATTTTTGAGTTTATCAAACTTTAGATCACTATGGTGTATGAGGTAACTAATGTATTGCAGTAACCTAACACTGTTCTGAAGATTATAGTTTTGTAATATAGTTACAAATATAGAACTGCTAGGCTGCCTTCCTTCCCATTTTGTTTTTGCTGATTCTCTTGATATTCTTGAGCTTTTGTTATTTCAGATGAATTTTATGATTATTTGTTCTAGTACTATAAAATAATTCTTTGATGGTTTGGCACAGCACATTGGGATTTTTAAGGGTTGAGAGATGATAAAATGAATGACATAGGAGAGAAAATGTGTTCCCATAAATTTATTCCATATTATTATATACTACTGACTTACCTAGCTTATAAAAAATTCCATCTGGTACTATACAAATAAAGATAGCTATCTTGACTAATATTATTCTTCTCTGAAGGAAACAGATTCTATCATAAACACATAGTTCAGAAAATGAATTGAGAATAAAGAATAATTATATCAGATTTGCCTAACAATGATACGATACTTTTTAGGTACTTCTTTTTCTATTATAAGATTAGAATAAACTACCAACTACTAGTCATTTTTACAATGAGTATAGCTTCAAATGCTATATATTCTCAAAGAATCCTACAGTAATTCAACAAGCATATATTGAGTTGTTTATAATATTCCAGGCATGTGCTAAGTGAAGAAGACATGAGGAAAGAAGACAAACCACTTCTTCCATCACAGACTGTATACTCCATTCTAGAGAAACAGAATGTAAAGAACTAGGTATAAAAAAGATTTATACAGAGTAGACAAAAAGCCATCTGAAAGGGTAGTCATTGGTAGCTGAGGATACCAAGAAAGGAACCTGCTAGAAGGTAAGCACTGAGCTAAGTCTTAAAGAAAGCCAAGCATTTTAAGAGACAGGAGAAAAGAGGAACAATATTCCAAGCCCAGAGAACATCCCAATGCAAAGCCAAAGAGACTGGAGACAAAAGTTCTGTTAAAGAAGGACCCATGTAGATGGGTCACAGAGTGCATGGAGGGCAGTAAAATGTGAAAAGACTGGAAAGATAGAAAAAGGTCACATTATAACTAGTTTTAAAGACCAAAAAGAACAGTTTATATTTGACCCTGAAGGTAACAGGAAGCCACTACAGCTTCCTGAGAAGAGGAGAGACATGGTCTGGACTACATTTTAGAAAAATCACTTTGGCCACTAAAGGGGAAGAATAATGTAGTGAGGGAAGAGTTGAAAAAGAACCAAGTTAGAAAGCTGCTGCAATAGTCTGGATGAGAGATGACAACAGCCTATAAACTAGGATTGTGGTGTGAGAATGGAGAGATTTTACACAGGGAAAAAAAGTAAGAGTTGGAAACAAATTTGACATGTGGGGACAGTGACAGGGGAGATGAAGTACTAAAACAGTTACAGAAAATGTTAAATAGAAAGTATCATCATTGAATGCACACTAGAGATAGCACAGAGTAGAAGAAAATGCCCTCAACTAAGGGTTCTAGAATGACTTCTCCTACTTAAATCATGTGATCTTAAGTGTCACTGAATCTCAGTTTCCTTATTTATAAAATTGGAAAAATATAATACTTCTTCTGCCTTGTTCTAGATTTGCTATTAGGATTATAAGAGCTAATGAGAATAAAGGAATTTGGCAAATTATAAAGAACTAAATAACTGTAATATGTTGTTTTTATAAAATAAAGAGGGAGCTGACAAAGTTCAACATAGCTCCTTGCCATACCTCTTTGTTGAATATGCTATAAATATCAGTTACACTTGCTGGTTATGATTTGTGGGAAATCTGAAATTTTACACGACTAATTTTAACTTACAATGTCATATTATGTGACTTCCATTGAAAAACAAATCTGATAAGGAAAAGATGGTTTTCATCAGAATTACCTTAACCATTTCTTTGTACTTCTTTTTGAGTTCTTGATAAATTTGGCTATATTTCATAAGTGATATGAGTGACAGAGTGCTTTTAAATTCATTTTTCTTATTCTCCACAGACCACTTGGCCAACTTGGACAACAATTCTTTTCCAAGCCAGGAAGACTTGGGGTATATCACTCCATCTGAATCCCATCTTTTTGGAGAGAAAGCTAATATGGATATGCACCTTTGAAAAAGAGAAAAGAAAAACAACAACAACAAAGCAGAGTTACCTGTATGTTCTAGAATTCTATGCATGACAAACTTATATTTTGCCACAAATAAGAAAACTATTTGGATCCTGGACACATATTTTCTCTATGGAGCCTTGCCCAATCTGGTCCTTTACCTCCTATTGCTTCTTAAATTGCACCAAACTAGACTACTCTATGAAGCCCATCATATAGATACACATTCTGTAGGTGTCTATATCTGCTTTTGAAAATTCCCAAGGCTTTGAAATGTCTCCTTCTCTTTTTTTACCTGTCAATTTTTTAACTACCTTTTAAAGATCAACTCAAAGACCAGCACCTTCTTCAGACTTTACAAAGCCATGCTTCTAATTCTCTAATACATTTATCATGTTAATACAATGTACAAAAATTATCTGTATTAATCTTATTTTGCCAAGTGACTGGAAGTCTCAGTAAGCAGAAATAACCGCTTATAAAATGTTACATAATCCTCTGGACTAAGCAACAATCTGTTATGGGCCAGAACTTATGATACTTGAAACAAAGGATTCTTACAATTGATAGAGACAATAGTTATTTAATTTAGCATAGTTCAGTATGATTGAGCTGATCCTACAAGGAGATGTTATGGGCCAGAACTTGAAACAAGGTACTGAGTGGAATTGAGGAGACATTGGTTAAATCTAGTTTAGCATTGATTTAATCCTACAACAAATAATGATTTCCTAGTAATATAATGATTGGTGTATACTCAAGTGTGGAACACATAAGAAGGAGCTCTCAGGGCCAGAAAAGAGAAGCCCACTAGAAGCCTCAGCCAAGATTCAGTCAAGCAAATTCAGAAGCCAGAGAAGGCACTGCAGCAGAATTAAGAAAGATAAAGAAATGGTGGCAGGCTGTCCTGTGGAGAACACTGAAACCAAGATCCTGAAGGCCTCCAGAAAAACTAGCCAAGCCTCAAGTGAAGGAGACAAGACTTTGAAGGAGACAATAAAGGATTTGGACTTTAACTCCTGGCTGCATTTGGGGTGATTACACTGAACTGAAACGAAGGCTGCCTCCAGAAGCCCCCCAAGAAACCTGCTCCCAGAGAATATTATATTTTAGAGAAGAATATTACAAGAATCAGTGCTTACTATTTTCTATTTTTAAATCTAACAGAGGAAAACAAAATAGAAAAGCAGTACATATTCTCCATTGGGATTCTGTGCCAGTTTTTCCCCTTGGAGTACTGTTAATTTCTTTTCTTTAATGAACATCCTTATGATATTACCTAGTTGGACAATCTTTAAAATAATACCAGGCTGTGCCTAATCATTCAATTTTTTTGTCTACTGATTATTTTTTCAGGAGAGCCCATAAAGGATCAAGTCATCAATAGAAGGCAGCTAAAATATAATACCTCAAGCCAACTGGAAACTCAGTGTGCTGACCTGAAAGCATCACTATTTGGTCTACAAAGAAATTAAAATGTCAAGTTCCCTGAAAAAAATCTGTCATCTTCAAGGGCGATACTCCCTTAACGTGCAGGAAAAAACCCATTTCACCTTAACCAATAATCTTCATAAAATGCTACATTAATATATATTTATGTAGAGCTCTCTGACAATATCCATATCTAGAAAGGCATATATAAATTAATACATATAAATTAGATATATAGTTATAAAGACATACATATTATAAACTCTCTCTTTTTATACACACACACACACACACACATATATATACACACACACACACACACACACACACACATGCATATTTACCTCTGTGCCTCTGTGTTAGTGTGTATGAGGGATAAGTTTCTGAACTTAGCTTGACTCAGATTGGGTCATCAAATACAGAATTGCTAACTGGCATTCAAAGCCTCCCCAGCTCTGTAATTTTTTTTTTTTTTTTTTTGGAGGCTGGGGTTAAGTGACTTGCCTAGGGTCACACAGCTAGGAAGTGTTAAGTGTCTGAGACCAGATTTGAACTCGGGTCCTCCTGAATTCAAGGTCGGTGCTCTATCCACTGCGCCACCTAGCTGCCCCAGCTCTGTAATTTCTGAAAAGAATTTATATTCAACTAGTAAAGTCTTTGAAAGTCCAATGTCAACTTCACACTATTAGGCATTAGAGGAATACTTAACTACAGGCTTCGTAAAACACACTTTTGTTGTAAGATAGCTGTATTCATTCCATTAGGCTCAGGTCAAATAGGGGCACCATAAGTGCTAATATGAACAGCCATCCATAAAAAAGTTCTCAGTCACTCAAGGGAGTCCCAAAAGAGGAGTTTGCAAAAATGTTTGAACAGTGGCACAATGACAATAAAATGGATAATGGATTAAATATACTGTTTCTCAAGATGACAACATTCAGTTAGATATATAAATATGAAACATAAAATAAAAAAATAAGATTATTTTTGCCCTAGAAGAAGAAAACAAAAATAACTAAGGGAAGGTTTACTACCACAGGGAGTTCTCTGGGGTCTCTGGACTCTCATGCTCATGACCTTTATTCAGATCCTCATGTCCTTTTTCCATATTACTACAAAAACCTCCCCATTGGTATCATGCTTCTAGTCTTTTCTTTTTTCTCCATACAGCTGCAAAAATCATAATCAAAGTATCAGGATGGCAATCCAATCCTCTTCATAGGTTTTAGTGATTATTTTAGCACTAAATCATAGTGCTAAATAGCATTATAGTATAGCTATGGATTATACAAAAACGTATCATAAGACTGGGCCTATATCCTCAAGCATTTCCCTTAGGGAAACAAAACTAAGGTATGATTCAATTTTTAAAAATAATTTGGGTTATCATTGTTTTTGTTGTTTGCTTGTTTTTATTTTGTAAAGTGAGTACTCTTTCTTACCCAAATCAACTCCTGGGGATCAATCTTATGTATTGGGTGAACTTGCTTCAATTTTCCAACTGGTTTCTGTTTACTTTTCCTTAGGTACCTGTTGGCCCTCCATCTCTCAGGGTTACCATATTTGTTGGTCTGCCAGACTTAAGTGAAGATAGTCCATAGGATTTAATCTGCTGCTACAAAGAACTCCTAAACTCTGCAATCTGCCAATCTCATCCTCCTCAGAAGCAGAGACTAAAGCATCTATCTCCATGCCCAACCGTCACTTGACTTTAAAAAGTGGTACACAAGCAACATGATATAGTATATAAAAATTACAGACTTGAAATTAGGAATATCTGGATTCCGGTTCTACATCCAAAACATAATAGCTATGGGATAATGGACAAATTACTATATTTTCCTGAGCTTCTACCAACTTTCTCAACTTATGATTTGTTGGTGAACTGACAAACTACATTGCTAAAGAAGTTTTTATATTGAGTTCTATATGTCTAAAATCACAGATTTAGTCCAAAAGAAAAATTATTTGGCAGTAGTTTAAATACAAAAAGGGGTACAGGCAACATGATATAGTATATAAAAATTACAGACTTGAAATTAGGAATATCTGGATTCCGGTTCTACATCCAAAACATAATAGCTATGGGATAATGGACAAATTACTATATTTTCCTGAGCTTCTACCAACTTTCTCAACTTATGATTTGTTGGTGAACTGACAAACTACATTGCTAAAGAAGTTTTTATATTGAGTTCTATATGTCTAAAATCACAGATTTAGTCCAAAAGAAAAATTATTTGGCAGTAGTTTTAGAAACAAATACAAATAACACTTTACTCATATAATACCGTGTTTCCCCGATAATAAGACACTGTCTTATTATTTTTATGGGACTAAAAAACACCAGAGGGCTTATTTTCAGGAGGGCTTATTTTATCCTCCATCATGCCCCTTTTATCTCCATCATGCCCATTTTAGCATCCATCATGCCCCTTTTATCCTCCATCATGCCCATTTTAGCCTCCATCATGCCCCTTTTAGCCTCCATCATGCCCCCTGAGTGCTTATTTTATTCTCCATCGCTTACTGAACTTACCGAGTTTTTAGATGGTCCTGTCTCAGCTCTACTCCGCGGCGCTGCTCTCAGTAGCGCCAGCAAGCAATCACCAGGGAAGAAGAGGATACGCGCTCACTGCTGCAGCTCTGATTGGATGCAGCTCGGAGCGACGTGCGTTTCACCCGGGAGGGGAGGGCGGCGCTGCTACTGAAGGTACCGCTACGCAGCATATAGCGCAGGGGATCACCATGATGACCGTTTTCATAGTAAGTTCGATAGGGCTTATTTTCGGGGGAGGGCTTATTTTAGCGGAATATTAAAGAGTATGTGGGTGTCTTATTTTCAGGATAGGTCTTATTATCGGGGAAACACGGTAGTATGTATCTAAGGAGACATAGGCTTAGATAAATAAGGGTAAGGGACAGGGAATGTTCAAACCAAGAGATATAGTCCAATGTATCTCACATATCTGGGTCTTAAAGTTACATAAAGAAACAGTCAACAGAAAACAGAAAACAGGATTTTTCTACAGGCTCTTACCATTCTTCATCTTTGTTATGTCTAAGCTGAATTTGATAGATATTATTTTTCTTAACTTGTAAACGTTCTTCTTCTTCAAGTGGTAAAAAAGTTACTGTTCCACTGAAGACATCTAGGGGAAAGAAGTAGGAAATGCTATGATTACTTAAAACAGTTGATATGTACTTCATCAGAAAGAATACAGATAAAAAACATAGTATCTAGTAAAAAAGAGTACAGTTAAAAAAAAAAAAAAAAAAAACCTCCCTCAATCATGTATATGAAACCTTTGAATAAGCTTTATTTCCAAAATATATAAGAATATATTATATGTATAAGAAATATACAAGGAAAAAACTATTCCACAAATGTTCACAAATCCCATAAAAGGGAATTAAAAAAAAAATTTTCAAAAGGAATATATTCATCAATATATATATGAAAACATGTTCCAAATATATAACAAAGAAACACAAACTAAAGTTATTCAAGAAGTTCCACATCACACCCATAAGGTTGGAAAAAAATGATTCCCCCCCCCCTCCACTGCAAAAAAAAAAAACAACAACAACAACAAAAAAAGCTCATTAACATACTGTTGGTTAGGATTGTGAATTAGTACAACCATACTGGAGAGCAATATGGAACTATGTCACAAAAAACACTAAGTTGTATATGACCTGTGACTTAGCAATCTCATGCAGCCCCAAAGATAATGAAAAGAAAATGATCTATAAGTACAAAAATGTTACTAGCAAATCTTTTTGTAGTTTTCAAAAAACTGGTGTAGTTTCCAAAGAACTGGAAAATAACCAGCTAAACAAATTATAGCAGATGAGCAAAATGGCGTGCTACTTTTCCCATAAAAAATGAAAGGAACAAACCAATGCAATCACTAAGTCTGTTGAAAAATAATTATGCTACTTCCTGAGAGATGATGGATGGATTTAAAATGTAGAAATTTTGGACATAGAAAATATAGAAATTTGTTTTGTTTAACTATTATATTCATTACAAGAGGTTTGGATTCCCTGCTTTCTTAATGGGGGATAAGGAAGATAGGATTTTAAAGTGGAATAATCTGGAATATTCGTACATTTATTCAACAATCATTTATTAAGCAATTACTATGAATTATGTAGTGCCAACTATATTCTAGAAAAAAAGAGACCCTCAAAAGGACTTAAAAATCTAATGGGGATAAGAGATACATGTACATAAACACTGTTCCTATCCAGTTCTGAAACATGAGCTCTAGACCCATATTACCATTTGTTTGCTTTATCTTTTTGGGCCTCTTGTGAAATGATCCATGCTAGTAAAGCATAGTGGTCACAATATGTGTCTTAAGAGTTTACATCCTAAATGGTCAAAGGATATGAACAGACAATTTTCAGATGATGAAATTTAAGCTATTTCCACTCATATGAAAAAGTGTTCCAAATCACTATTGATCAGAGAAATGCAAATTAAGACAACTCTGAGGTATCATTACACACCTGTCAGATTGGCTAAGATGACAGGAACAAATAACGATGAATGTTGGAGGGGCTGTGGGAAAACTGGGACACTGATGCATTGTTGGTGGAGTTGTGAAAGAATCCAGCCATTCTGGAGAGCAATCTGGAATTATGCCCAAAAAGTTATCAAACTGTGCATACCCTTTGACCCAGCAGTGCTACTACTGGGCTAATATCCCAAGGAAATACTAAAGAAGGGAAAGGAACCTATATGTGCCAAAATGTTTGTGGCAGCCCTTTTTTTGTAATGGCTAGAAACTGGAAAATGAATGGATGTCCATCAATTGGAGAATGGTTGGGTAAATTATGGTATATGAAGGTTATGGAATATTATTGTTTTGTAAGAAATGACCAACAGGAGGAATACAGAGAGGCTTGGAGAGACTTACATCAACTGATGCTGAGTGAAACGAGCAGAACTAGGGGATCATTATACACTTTAACAATGATACTGTATGAGGATGTATTCTGATGGAAGTGGATATCTTCAACATAGAGAAGAGCTAATCCAATTCCAATTGATCAATGATGAACAGAATCAGCTACATCCAGAAAAGGAACACTGGGAAATGAGTGTAAACTGAGCATTTTGTTTTTCTTCCCAGATTATTTTTACCTTCCGAATACAATCCTTCCTTTGCAACAACAACAACAAAATTCGGTTCTGCACATATATATTGTACCTAGGATATACTATAAGATATTTAATATGTATGGGAATGACTGCCATCTAGGGGAGAGGGTGGAGGGAAGGAGGGGAAAAATTCGGAACAGAAGGGAATAAAAGGGATAATATTGTAAAAAATAAATAAATAAATAAATAAATGAGTACCTATGCATATATACTGTCAAAGAAAATGTTATAATTATAAAAATTAAAATAAATAAATAAATAGATAGATAAATAAATAAATTTGAAAGGGAAAAAAAAAAAGAGTTTACATCCTGATTTCGGAAAAGGCCTGGAAACTTAAAGGAACTGATGCTAAGTGAGCAGAACCAGGAGATTATTGTACGCAGCAACAAGACTGTGATGATGGACATGGCTTTTTTCAACAATGAGATGATTGAGACCATATCCAATAGTCTTGTGATGAAGAGAGTCATCTGCACCCAAAGAGAGGAATGTGGGAACTGGGTGTGGTTCACCACAAAGCATTTTTATTCTTTTTGTTGTTTGCTTGCTTTTTCTCATTTTCCCCCCTTTTGATCTGATTTTTCTTGTGCAGCACATGTATAGAAGAATTGTACATATTTAACATATATTGGATTACTTGCCATCTAAGGGAGGGGGTGAGGGAAAAGAGGGAAAAAATTTTGGAACACAAGGTTTTATAAGGTAAATGTTGAAAATTATCTATGTACATATTTTGGGGGGAAAAAACTTTTTTAACAAAGCTTACATGCTCTGCTGCCTATACTAAATTATATTGCCTTAAAAAGACTGATTTTTATAAATGCAAAGTATGAAACTACCGGAATATTCCTGTGAAGCAATTCTGTTTTTAGTAATATTATCCTAGGTGAGAGCTTGCTTGAAGTACTATTTTTTGTATGGCTGTATCATTTTCAGATATAAACATTAAAAATTAGGACAATCTACAATATATGACATGAAGAAAAAGTCATCATTTTCAGTCATGTCTAATTCTTCATGATGGTATTTTCTTGGCAAAGACTTGGGAAAAGTGGTTTGCTGTTTCATTCTTTAGCTCATTTTACAGATAAAGAAACTGAGGCAAATAAAGTTAAGTGACTTGCCCAGGTCACACAGCTAAAACCTTCTGAGGTGGCATTTAAATTCAGATCTTCCTGTCTCCAGCCTTAGCACTCTATTCACTGTGACACCTAGTTGACCTTGAAAAGGAAGGAGAGGGAAGTTAGCAAAAGCATATAGTTCTAATTAATGGAATTAATTCTTGTAAACCTAAGTATTTCTCCTTGAAGCAGTTATATAGAAATTAAATGGAACAAGGCTACCTGGCCCTTCCAAAAAGTTTTTAAAAATTTATCTTCCATTTGGACCAGTCTTCTTTGTTGTCAATCTCCCTAAATATCCAATAGCACTTTGTGCAAATTAGAGTCAAATTTGTCAAACTGATTTTGAAGAGAATTCCTATTACCAAAAATCAAAAGTATAGAGCAATTTGCTTAAATTACATCAAGTCAATAAAATAGCATGCCCCATTTTTGATAATCCCAAGCTGCCTCCAATGTCCATAATCACTCTCTAGCAAACTTTTAAGTGCCTACTTTGTGTTAGGCACTGTGTGAAATCATTGCACTAATGTTCTCCCCCACACAGTAATTCTAAACTACAGCACAGAATACTTTCACTAATAGCAGGAATTTTCTGAGTTCAATTTACAATTAAAAGTAGAGGTCCCATCAAAAAAAAAAAAAAAAAAAAAAAAAAAATCCTCCCATTGATGATATATAGCTACTCAATCAAATTGTGAATTATTCAAAATACATTAGACAGATTAATGAATATAAATAAAACTTCAGTATTCAAAGGATGACATATAAAAATTTACATAAGTCCCATTAGTAAGTATGTGAATGTCTTGAAAAGATGTGCTGGTATACTAAGATGTTATTATTCATGACATATTAAGAGCCTGAAGGAAGCCTCCACTGAAAGCTAAATCCTCTGTAGCAATCCTGTACTTGATTCTGTACTTGAAAATTACTTTGCACAATGGCCAATATAAGGTTTGTAGAACTTTTTTGCTAATGAAATATGGATAAATGTAAAATAAACATCACACCAACTTTGACTCAGCTTATCTAAAAATAAAATTTTAATTCCTTTCCATAATGCAAAATTAGGAGGTTGAATTGATATGGATCACATTCAATTATAATCTTTTATTATAGGTAAATAGTGTTTTCCTTTCAAAAAGAAATTTGAAATTATTTCCATTAACTTCTGATTTACACTTGCAAGGTCCAAGGGAATCTCCATTGTAAAAAAGTAGATTCATGCAATTCAGCAAATTAGTATTATTACCAATGTCAAATTATCTTTATAAGGAACCAAAAAATACACACACACACATACACATACGCATATAGTACATTTCTAGGTCAAATATAATTCTAGGTACTATATATATTTGCTGAGGCAATTGGGGTTAAGTAACTTTCCCAGGATTTCTACACACTAACTTCTGTCCAGTTATTTTATTGAAGGCATGTGATTCAGATACAATATACAATGAATTGATCCTCTTGGGGACATTGTTGCAATTTGGCTTAAGGAACACTTCAGTTCTTGCCTGAGTCACTTACTAGCTGTCTGATCTCTGACTTTTGGCTGTAGGCTTAAGGCACAGCTGGTAGCAAACTGGAAAAGCAAATATAATATACTTTAATCATTACAATTCCAAATTTAATTGAAATCAAACACCAGATGTTATTTTTACAAAAATAGGCCTTTAGAAAGGCCCAATACTGGGTGTTTCCTCATTTATAAAATGAAGATCTTGGACTAGAAGAGTAACATGGGACTAAGAACTACTTTAAAGATCAAATGAGGTAATATCTATCTATAAAGTGTCATATAAATACTAGCTATTATTCATGCCCCATTCCAGTTAAAGGATAGCTTAAGTATGCATAAGAATGGGTATTCTTTCTTACTGTGATACAGTGGCATTCCAGAGGGCTGGACTTGAAATTTGAAATGAATGTATATCAGCATTATCAGCATGTACTAGCTGGTTTGTATTTAATTTATACTTTAACATACTTAACATGTATTGGTCAACCTGCCATCTTGGGGGGGAGGGGAAAAGTTGGAACAAAAGGTTTTGCCATTGTCAATGCTGGGAAATTACCCATGCATATATCTGGTAAATAAAAAGCTATTAAAAAACAAAAAAAAAAAAAAAACATGTACTAGCTGTTAAGTATCAGATAAACTGCTGGCCCACTTCAAACCTTGGAGCCCCTCCTGCTTTTCAAAAAGGGGCCACTCTGGGAAAAGTAACTTTATCAATGGTAATGAACTATATAAATGAGATCAGAACGGGAAACTCTGAAAACTCTGTCATTAACCAGTGGGGTAACATAGTAGCCCAATTCACTGCCTAGTCTGTTTCATAAACTAAACTTATTCCCACTTGAAAGATGTAGGGTTTATTTCTTCCATACTTAATCCTCCCATATCTCTTCTACAACACTTCTATGCAGAAGACATTCTACTACTGACTGGTAAGAACTGCAGAGACACAAGAACAGACACATGTAGGAGGCAGGCAGAAGTTGTTGTGACAGGCAGAAAAGGAAGACCCGTCAAAATTCTGCCCCCCATATGATGCTGGGCAAGTCAATTATCATCACTCCCATTTGTAAAATGAGAACAGTAACACAGCTCCTTTACAGAACTAGTGTCAGGATCACCTGAGATATTAGCAGCTTTGTACTCTGATACCAGCTACTATAACTAGTTGCAGCAGTAGCAGTATTACTGGTAGTAGTAGTACTAGTCAGTGTTAGCAGTAGTAGTACCAGTGCTGGTTTTACTACTAATAATAGGACTAGTTAGTGTTGGCAGTAGTAGTACCAGGAGTAGCAGTGCTGGTATTACTACTAGTAGTAGTACTAGTTGTGTTGGTGCAGTAGCACCAGGAGTAGCAGTGCTGGTACTAATAGTAGTACTAGTTAGTGTTGGCAGTAGTAGTGCTGGTTTTACTAGTAATAATAGTACTAGTTAATGTTGGCAATAGTAGTACCAAGAGTAGCAGTGCTGGATTTACTAGTAATAATAGTACGAGTTAGTGTTGGCAGTAGTAGTACCAGGAGTAGGAGTGCTGGTATTACTACTAGTAGTAGTACTTAGTGTTGGCAGTAGTAGTACCAGGAGTAGCAGTGCTGGTATTACTACTAGTAGTAGTACTAGTCAGTGTTGGCAGTAGTAGTACCAGGAGTAGCAGTGCTGGTATTAGTATTAGTAGTAGTACTAGTTAGTGTTGGCAGCAGTAATATCAGGAGTAGCAGTGCTGGTTTTATTAGTAATAATAGTACTAGTTAGTGTTGGCAGTAGTAGTACCAGGAGTAGCAGTGCTGGTATTACTGGTAGTAGTAGTACTAGTTAGTGTTGGCAGCAGTAGTATCAGGAGTAGCAGTGCTGATATTACTACTAGTAGTAGTACTAGTCAGTATTGGCAGGAGTAGCAGTGCTGGTATTACTACTAGTAGTAGTACTAGTTAGTGTTGGCAGCAGTAGTACCAGGAGTAGCAGTGCTGGTATTACTAGTAGTAGTACTAGTCAGTGTTGGCAGTAGTAGTGCCAGGAGTAGCAGTGCTGGTATTAATGGTAATAGTAGTACTAGTCAGTGTTGACAGCAGTAGTACCAGGAGTAGCAGTGCTGAGTATTACTAGGAATAATAGTACTAGTTAGTGTTGGCAGTAGTAGTACCAGGAGTAGCAGTGCTGGTATTACTACTAGTAGTAGTACTAGTTAGTGTTGGCAGTAGTAGTACCAGGAGTAGCAGTGCTGGTATTACTAGGAATAATAGTACTAGTTAGTGTTGGCAGTAGTAGTACCAGGAGTAGCAGTGCTGGTATTACTACTAGTAGTAGTACTAGTTAGTGTTGGCAGTAGTAGTACCAGGAGTAGCAGTGCTGGTATTACTAGTAATAATAGTACTAGTTAGTGTTGGCAGTAGTAGTAGTACCAGGAGTAGCGATACTCTTTACTAGTAGCAGTACTACACAGCTAGTCATGTTAGGGGGAGAATAGTACTACAAGAACTATCACTACTAGTGGCAGTTGCAGGACCAGCGGAAGTAAAAGACAGACTAGCCGACACCTCTCCCTGGGCTCCCAGAAGGCCTCAATGCGGCTCATTCCACGGAGCCAGCACGCCCCTCCCCCCAGCACTTCGGAAGCGCCGTTACCTCGGACAACCACTTCCCTTCTCGGAGCTGGCCAAGGGAAGGCCCCGCTGGGCTTGGGGATGAGGGTTCTGAGCATCACTTCGGGCTCGGGCCTGGCCTCCGGCGGCTCTGCCTCCCCGGTCCCCCCGACAAAGCGCAGCACTTCCTCGTCCGAGGAGGCGAGGCTCCGGAAGAGATGCTCCAAAGGCGGATCCGAGGAAGGGGCTCGGGCCGCCTCGGGGGCCGCATCCCGGGGCAGGCCCACGCTCTCCTCAGGCTCCTGGGCCTGCCCCCGCGCCGGCCTCCCGGGGGCCTCCAGCCTGGCGCCGCACAAGCGCTTGTTGACCACGTGCGGCCTCTCCACCCATACGGCCACGGCTGACCAGAACCCCGAGGGGAGCTGCGAGCTGCTGTCTGTGACCAACGCCTGCCCCAGCAAGCCCATCTTGGAGTCCAAACACCTCAACAGCAGGATCCGGCAGAGGAGAAGCTAGGGAAAGCCCGGTGCGGGAAGATGACGCAAAGCGCCCGCGCAGCCGCCTCCTAATGTGGACCTGAAGAGGAAAGACGCGGACTTTTTACGTCATACGGGAGCCGAGCCCTTCTGCGGTGTGTGCTTCTTTACGTCACTTCCGGCTGCTTTTCCCACCTCCAGCCTTGGCAAATTCTTCTCTTCATTCCATAGAGATCAATAACCTGAGTTTTTCGAGGGGATTTAAGATTCACGCCTCCAACAGTTTCACAGAATCTCTTCCCAGTCACCTGGGAGATCACTAACCAGTCCAAGTCTCTCACCCATAAAATATCCTCTTTGTCATTTTCTGTGACAATTTTGCGCTAAATGCATCTTCAGCCATCAAGGATGGAATGGGAGGGGGCTCGCTGCGAACTCCCTAAATTTCCCGATACATTTTCTCTGCTTCCATATTGTGCTTTAAGTGAAACTCTTTATGTGATTTGCTTAGCCCTTGCCCAATCGGGCTTCCTAGAAAATGAGTTTTAGTTGGGACTTTGAGGAAGACAGGGAGGTTAATAAACAGAATGGAGAAGGGAGGGCCTTCCAGGGGTGCGGCACAGCTAAAGAAAACGCTAAGCAGAGGGGGGGTGGGGAGCAGTCCCGTGTCATTAGAGTGTACATATTGTGGAGAAGACTGGAAAAGTAGGAGGGGGTTAGGTTAGGAAGGGCTTTGCACGCTATATGGAGAATCTGATCACGGATGCATTAGAGTTTGAGTGGGAGTGGCGTCGGATGTCATTACAGGGCCCGTGACTTACAAAAATCACATTAGTGACCGGAGGGAGGATGGACTGAAGTGGGGAGGGGCAGGAGCCAGGCAGAACCACTGGTAGGTTATCACAGTAGTCCAATATGAAGTGATGAGTGTCTGTACTAAGTGCAGCAGCATCGGGGAGGATCATGGACCGGAGATAATGCAAAGATGAAATTGACAAGGATTGGCAACTGCTTGGACATGAGGATGAGAGATAATGAGGAATCCACAGCTCTAGGCTGGGAGCCTTAGGGATTGACAGGATAATGTTACCCCCAAAGTACTAGGGAGTGGAGAGGGTTTGGAGTAACAATGAGTTCTGTTTTGGATATATTGAGTTTAAGATGTCTGTTGGGTTTAAGATATGTAGCGCTTGTCAGCCCTGTCCTCAGTCTCCTGACAAGAAAACAAGTATGTATATAAATGTTTTGCAAACATTAAAGCACGATATGCCTGCTAGCCATTACTATTGTTACTGTTATTAATATTGTTGTCTCTAGAGAGGAAGAAAAAAGATTAAATTGTATCTATTCTTTTCTTTCGAAACTGGAGGTGACTTGCTGGGGAATTGCTTTCTTAGTAAGGAATTCTTGGCACCTTGGCAGTATCCAGAGCCTGCCCCAAACGTTTCCTTGGTGACCATGAGAGTCGCCTAATGATGATGCACGAGAGGCTCGCCCCTATGATTACGTTGCACACGTCAAACAGAACCAGGCCTGCAGAGATGCAGGGAGCGCGTGGGGGCGGGAAGAGGAATGTAGAGGGCCCCGCCCTCTGTCTCCATGTAGCCCCGCCCCCAGGACCGCCCCTTCTCTTGGTCTTGAAGTCTAAAGAGTCTCCTGGGGACCCGGACTCCGGTTGGATGTCCAGGAGAGCACGGGCGGCTCGGAGGTTGGACAGCAGCTGGAGCCGGTAAGAGGGGGAGCGCCCGGGCCTTTCCCCCTGAACAGCCGCATTCGTCCTTGTCCCTCCACCTCCTCGAGTCATCACCGCCCCTCTAGCCTCAGGTCTCCCGTGTCCCTCCGCTCCCCGTGCGTGAGTCCCGTGTCCCCGAACTTTTCCGCCTTAAGCCCCTGGTTCCCGCGGGATTTGTTTCCGTGTCTCCTTGTCCCACCCAGTTCTCACGTCTTCAGATCACCCCGGGCTGTCTGCCCCAGTCCCTGAGCTGCTGACTTCCTGCATCTGTGTCCCCCGCTTTCCTGTCTCTGCCCTGCTCCGCTTCCCCCTTGTGTTGGTGTCCCCGTGACCTTGCACTCTGCCCCCGGGCCTGGAGCCGCTCGGGTCTGTGTCCCTGCTCTGCATCCTCTGTACTTTGCCCCTCCCCCCTCCCTGGGGTCTCGGTCCTGTGTCCCTGCCTTCCGTTCTCTCTTCTCCCCCTCTGTGTCCCTGTCACTGCCCGAGTGTCTCTTGGCCCCTCTCCATCCCTCTGCCTCACTTTGCGCAGACTTTGTATTTCTGTACCTTTATGTCCACGCTTCTTTGCCTCCCTGGTCCTCCCATCTCCATGGAATCCCCGTGCCCCATGTGCTTCAGAGACCGCAGGTCCCTGTATCATTCTGAGTTCTGACATTCCATTTCCCCCTTCCTTCTAAGGCTTCTCCTTTCCTGCCCCTAAATTCCCCTCTGCTTATTCCCGTTGTTATGCGCTTGCCCTCTCTGAGCCTCAGTTTCCCCATTTCTAAAACGGGGAGGTTGAAGTAGATCAGGGATTCCTGCCCCCCTTTTTCATGGTCGTCTTTGGCAATCCGGGGTACTTAATAGAACCCTCAGAATAATGTTTTAAATATTTGAAGGGAATGCTACATTTCCTGTAGAAGTTACTAGCAAAAAAAGTGTATTTATTTTTATTTTCATTCAAGTTCAAAGGCTCCCGAATCTATCCAGGAATGTGGTTCTGAGGCCCCTTCCAACTCAACTCTAAATGTTTCTTGGTTCTCCTGTGCTTTCTGTCCTATGTGTCCCTAACCCTTAGTGTTCTGATCCCTTTGTGTCTCTGTCCCATTTCTCCTGTGCTTTTCTGTCTGTTCTTATGTGACCCTTTGTCTCTCTTGTGCCCCAGATATCCTGTGTCTTTTGTGCTTTTCTGTTACTTTGGCCTTCCAGGCTTCCTATACTCGAGTCTCCATTTCTCTCTTCTTCTCCTGAGTTTTTCCTGTGGGTCTCTCCATAAAGAGACGGATCAGGAAGGTTGTAGAATGACAATTATTCAAGAGGCCTCTGACCAAATCTCAGCTTTAACTCTGTGATTTTGGGCAAGTCACTGTACTTCTCAATTTCCACCTCAGTAAAATGGAACTTTTAAACTTCATAAAGCAAGGGGGGAAATGCTTTGTAACGCTTAAATCACTATAGAAATATGAGCATCAGCATCATTAATGTCAACAATAATTCTAGATCCCTACATCTTAGACAGCTGTAGGCTAGTTGTCCTTACTATTCCCTGGGATGCCTCATATTATCTGTTTTGCCTGGATAATCAGCTGCTAGAAGAGCATAGAATTACCAAAAGAGTTCAGTATTGGGTTTATATAATTACAGAGAATTGAAAGAGACCCAACAACTGGTATAGCTCTGTTTTACCAGTAAGGCATGAAAGTCCATCATGGCTATAAGAGGAGAAAGCATGAGAACAAATTACAACTGGCATCATTCTTTGAAGCTATTCTACAAAAGAGATAAGAATAATAAAATAGTTCTGATAGTACTCTGGGGACTTGAATCCTTAGGTAGTCAAAAATTCTATAAGCTGAATGTTGTCTGTGGAAATTGGAAATGTTTAAGGCAAAAGACAGACCCTGGAGATGTCACACTGAAGAATTTGGATAGAATTAAGATGCGGAACCGGCTGTTGGTGACCCACTTGGATTTGTAACTAATGTACTTGTATAACATTGTATAGTCTAAGCTATTTGTGTTGGTGTTGGTTTGCTAAATCATACATTTCATCAGAGTTTTAGGTCAAACCACATTGGACCCAAACTGTGTTTCTATTAGTTCCAGCGCAAGATTCTCTGCTCACAATTGGATTTTTTAAAAAATATATTTTAATTTTTCCCAATTACATGTATAGACAATTATTTTAAAAAAATAAGGTTTTGCGTTCCAAATTCTATCCTTCCCTTCCTCCAGAGAAGGTAAATACACTGATATAGGTTATACAGTTGCAATTATGTAAAATATTTCTATATTAATTGTTTTGTGCAAGGAACTTGAATAAGAAGGACAAAGGAATGAAGTAAAGAGAGAAGGAGGGAGGAAGAAAGAAAGGAAGGAAAGGGGAAGAGAGTATATTTTGGTCTGTGTTCAGAAGACCTGATGGTCTTTCTCTGCAGGCAGACAGCATTTTTCATCATGAATCCTTTGGGATAGTCTTGGATCAATGTATTGCTGAGAATAGCTAAGTCATTCCCATTTGATCATCATATAACATTATTGTTTCTGTATACAATGGTTTCCTGATTCTGCTCACTTTACTCTGTATCAATTAATGTAAGTCTTTCAGGTTTTTCTGAGATATCGTGCTTGTCCTTTCGTATAGCACAATATTCCCTTACAATCATATGCCATAACTTGTTTAGGCTTTCCCCAGCTGATGGGCATCCCCTTCATTTACAATTCTTAGCCACTACAGAAAGAGCTGCTATAAATATTTTTGTTCAGAAAGGTTCTTTTCCTCACAGTGGGTTTTTGGTAAACAGACTTGTACTTTGTAGCAGAATATGTCATTTGTAACATTTTCAATAGTTTACAAATTTGTATTTATATCGTGCATGGATTACCGTCTTCCATTCAGATTGTCCAATACATCAGTATGAGGAAAAGGTAACTCTGGGTACTTGAAACCTGAACCATTAGAATGCAAATCTAGTAGGTTTTTAACAAGAAATGGAAGAGAAAGGATTCTGCAAGAAGGAGATGACCAGAGAAAAGACAAAGGGAAAAAATACAGGGTTTGTTTGAATAATGCTAAGTTGTACAGTGTAACTTGAGTGTAGGAAATGTTTAGTAAAATGATGTTATATGAAGTTGGAAAAATAGGAGGGTACATCACATGGATTATCTTGAATGCCAGATGAGTGAATTTATCCTTTATTCAGCTGGCATTGAATAGACATGAAAGTTTTTGGAAAAGGGGATGAATGGAATATTAAAAAGCTTTTGAATAAGAAACAAAAACAATGTAGCTGGTACAAGGTAAAATTTCAAGTGGAAAAAAATCTTTGAATTATATGTCACTGATTAAAGAACTTATTATAATCAAAGTTTTATATTATATACACACATTTATATATGACCCAAGAATAGAAATAATTCTCTAAAGCATTGCAAACTACTAGTTACCACATGAAATTTTGTTCCAAATCACTAATGAGAAGAGAAATGCAAATTAAAACAATCTTTGTGTTTCACTTCATTCATCAGATTGGCAAAGATGACAAAAGAGAGTAATAGTCAACATCAAAGGGGCTTTGAAAAGATAGACATAGTAATAAGCAATTGGTGGAGTGGAGTTGTGAATGAAATTTTGGAAAGTAATTTGGAATTATGTGGCAAAAGTGACTAAAATGTCCATACCCTGACCTGGAGACTCCATTGTTGAGGATGTGCCCCAAGAAAGCTTAAGGCAAAGAATAGGCTTCCACATACTGTAGAGTATTCATAACAGTAACTTGTTATGAAATTTTGTGAAGTCAAAGAAATGAAAGCAAAGCAGATGTCCATGGATTGAGGAATGGCTAAACAAATTGTAAAAAAAAAAAAAAAAAAAAAAAAAAAATACCTAATAGGATATTATTGCATCTTAAGATGTGAGAAATATAGGGAATCTAGAAAAACAATGGAAATCTGATATGAGCTGATAAAGTAAAGAGAACTAAGAAATAAGATGCATATTACCTCTACAGTAATGTAATTGGATAGCACCATAAACTGAAGTTGAATGCTGGATAATTATGCTAATCAATCTTGACTCAGGAAAAGAATCTGAGGAAATACATCTTACTCCTTTCATTAAAGAGGTAATGGGAGTTGGAATGTTCTTTGAGTATATAATCTTGTATACACTGTCAGATCCTATAGTTCACAAGGTAGTAAAGAAGGTGTTCGTCTGGAAATGAATGGGAAATAAAAATAAAAGACATCAATTAAACTTATTAAAGAAAGGAATGATTTAGTAGAAGCAGTTATCTAAAAAGACTTATTAGAAGGGAGAATCTAAGGGCAGAGTAAAACCAATTAGACAGTTTTTGCCTATGGCTCTGTGAGAGACTTTTAATGGTAAAATACATTCATTCTGAAATTAAAATAATGTGCCATCATCTCTCAGAAAGTGAGTTAACAGGCAGCTCTAAATCATAGCAGGGAGCCAAGAAGTTAGACAAAAGAGTCTTTGAGAAGCTGATGTAGACATAGCAACAATTTTCGAGGTTCTTTTCACAAGAAAATCTAGAGGCAATGTCAGCTATCCCTATGTCCAGTCAGCTTTTTTCCCCTGTACCAGTGCTCTCTTACCAAACAAAACTTGATCTTCTAGTTCTTATCCATGCTCAGGACTTGACTATGTGAAGAGATGGGGGAGATAAATCTGCTGTTGATAATATCTGTCAGCCATTATCTTCCCATGTCAGAATGTAGATTGTTTAACTTTATTAAGTTTCTCATGATTTCCATTTCCTATTTACTGTCAAATTTTCTATTCACCTCTGGTCTTGTCATCAAGAATGCTTGAAGATCCTCTATTTCTCTGAATATCCAATTTTTCCCCTGAAAGATTTGACTTAATTTTGCTGGATAGGTCATTCCTTTTGTTAATCCTTGTTCCTTTGCCCTTCAGAATGTCATATTACAAACCCTCCAGCCTTTTCATGTAAAAGCTGCTAAATCTTGTGTTATTGTGACAATGGATGAATGCTACTTGCATTGTTTCAATCTTGCTATTTACAATATTTCCTCCTTGATCTAAGAGCTCTGAAATTTGGCTATAATATTTCTGGAAGTTTTCATTTTGGCATGTCTTTCTTGAGGTCATTAGTGGATGGTTTCAATTTCTCTTTTATCTTTTGGTTTGAGAATTTCATGGGCATTTTCCTTGGTAATTCCTTGAAAGATGGTGTCTAGGCTCTTAAAAAAAATTATAGCTTTCAAACAGTACAATAATTTTAAAATTCTCTGTCCTAGGGAAAGGGACTCACATGTGCAAAAATATTTGTGGCAACCCTTTTCATAGTAGTAAGAAACTGGAAACTGAGTGGATGCCTATCAGTTGGAGAATGGCTGAATAAGTTATGTTATGAAATATTATTATTCTATAAGAAACAATGAGCAGGATGATTTTAGAGAGGTCTGGAAAGACATGAACTGATGCTAAGTGAATGAGCAGAACCAGGAGATCATTGTACATGACAACAATAATATTATACAATGATCAATTCTAATGAACATGACTCTTTCCAACAATGAGATGATAGAGGCCTGTTTCAATGATCTCATAATGAAGAGAGCCATCTACACCCAGAGAGAGGACTGTGGGAATTGAGTGTGGATCATAATATAACATTCTCACTCTTTTTATTCTTATTATTTCTTACTCATTTTCATTCCTTTATGATATGATCTTTCTTATGCAGCAAGATAATTCTACAAATATGCTTACATATGTTGGAGCTAACATATATTTTAACATGTATAACATATATTGGATTACTTGTTATCTAGGGGAGGGGATTGGGGGAAGGAGAGAAAAATTTGGAACACAAGGCTATGCAAAAGATTAATGCTGAAAAATTATCTGTGCATATGTTTTGAAAACATTTTTCAAATTTATTGGATTTATTTTCCAGTTGTTTTTCCAATGAGATATTTCATATTTTCTTCTATTTTTATTTGTTTGCTTTTGTTTTATCATTTATTGATTTTTTTTCATTAAGTCATTAGCTTCCATTTTAAGGAATTATTTTCTTCATTGAGTCTTTGTACCTCCCTTTCCATTTGGCCAATTCTACCTTTTTAAGGATTTTTTTTTTCTTCAGTAAATTTTTGTGCCTGTTTTTCCATTTGAACAATTTTGCTTTTCAAGGTATTATTTTCCTCATACTTTTTGTACCTCTTTTACCATTTGACCTAGTCTGCTTTTTAAGGTGTTATTTTCTTCAGCATTTTTTGTGTCTCCTTTACCAAACTGTTGACTCTTTTTTCATGTTCTTATTGTATCACTCTCATTTTTTTTCTAAGTTTTCTTATACTTCTCTTACTTGATTTTTCAAAATTCTTTTTGGACTTTTCCATGGCCTGAAATCAATTCATATTTTTTCTTGGAGGTTTTAAATGCAGGAGCTTTGACTTTGTTATTGTCTTCTAAGTGTGTGTTCTGATCTTTCTTGTCACTCTAGTAACTCTCTGTGGTAAGAACCTTTTCCTATTTTCTCATTTTCCCAACCTATCACTTGACTTTTTTTATTATAATCTTTTATTTACAAGATATCTGCGTGGGTAATTTTTCAGCATTGGCAATTGCAAAACCTTTTGTTCCATCTTCTTCCCTCCTTCCCCTCACCCCTTCCCCCAGATGGCAGGTTGACCAATCAATAAATGTTAAATATGTTAAAGTATAAGTTAAATACAATATACATATACATGTCCAAACAGTTATTTTGCTGTAGAAAAAGAATCGGACTTTGAAATAGTATACAGTTAGCCTGTGAAGGAAATCCAAAATGCAGGCAGACAAAAATAGAGGGATTAGGAATTCTATGTAGTGGTTCATAGTCATCTCCTAGAGTTCTTTTCCTGGGTGTGGCTGGTTCAGTTCATTACTGCTCTATTGGAACTGATTTGGTTCATCTCATTGTTGAAAATGGCCACATCCATTAGAATTGATCATCATACAGTATTATTGACGTATACAATGATCTCCTGGTCCTGCTCATTTCACTCAGCATCAGTCTTGTAAGTCTCTCCAAGCCTTTCTGAAATCATCCTCTTGGTCATGTCTTACAGAGCAATAATATTCCATAACATTCATATACCACAATTTATTCAGCCATTCTCCAATTAATGGGCATCCACTCAGTGACCAGTTTCTGGCTACCACAAAGAGGGCTGCCACAAACATTCTTGCACATACAGGTCCCTTTCCCTTTTTTAAGATCTCTTTGGGATATAAGCCCAGTAGTAGCACTGCTGGATCAAAGGGTATGCAGTTTGATAACTTTTTGGGCATAGTTCCAAATTGCTCTCTACAATGGCTGGATTCTTTCACAACTCCACCAACAATGCATCAGTGTCCCAGTTTTCCCACATCCCCTCCAACATTCTGCATTATATTTCCCTGTCACTCTAGCCAATCTGACAGGTGTGTAGTGGTATTTCAGAGTTGTCTTAATTTGCATTTCTCTGATTAACAACAACTTAGAGCATCTTTTCATATGGCTAGAAATAGTTTCAATTTCTTCATCTGAGAATTGTCTGTTCATATCCTTTGACTTTTTATCAATTGGAGAATGGCTTGATTTCTTACAAATTAGAGTCAATTCTCTATATATTTTAGAAATGAGGCCTTTATCAGAACCTTTGACTGTAAAAATGTTTTCCCAGTTTGTTTCCCTTCAAATCTTATCTGCATTAGTTTTGTTTGTACAAAAACTTTTCAATTTGATATAATCAAATTTTTTCTATTTTGTGATCAATAATGACCTCTAGTTCTTCTTTGGTCATAAATTACTTCCTCTTCCACAGGTCTGAGAGGTAAACTATCCTATGTTCCTCTAATTTATTTATAATCTCATTCTTTATGCCTAGGTCATGAACCCATTTTGACTTATCTTGGTGTATGGTGTTAAGTGTGGGTCAATGCCTAGTTTCTGCCACACTAATTACCAATTTTCCCAGCAATTTTTGTTAAATAGTATCACTTGACTTTTAACACTTTTGTTAAGGTAGGGCTCTGTTTCCAGAGTGAAGGGTATACTGTTCCAAGCTTCAGGAAGTTTCGTAGCTATTTTCAAAGATATTTCTAGGGTCTGTGAGCTGACAACTCTGGAAGCTATCACTGCTGATTCAATAGCTTTTCATGCTTGTTCCTAGTTTGCTGGGTCTGAAGCTGTATTGAGAGAGCCTGTAATGGACTGTGCTTTCTTCCCATGTGCAATGGACCTTTTTTGCTGACCTTCTAAGTTGTCTTTGGCTTGAAAATTATTTCACCTCATCTTTTTGTGGGGTCCGCTGCTTCAGAAATTATTTTATGGGATTACTTAATGTGTTTAGAGGTGTTTTGAGTGGAGTTTAGTTGAATCTGTCTTTTCTCTGTTATCTTGGTTCCATCCCACCTTTTTATTGTTAGAAGAATTCATTTTTCTTTAATGAGAAAATGCATGTGTATTTTTTAAAATTACCACATACTCATGAAGTGCTATTTATATAATAATTAGTATGAACAGTTTTATGGTACCTCTAAGCTATATCAATTATGAAAGAAGAGGCCAGTATGCCTTTATCAGACACCAAATAATAGATCATTGGAGCTACAAGGAGCATTATTGTACATCCATTCCAATCTGCCCTGACAACGAATATCCTCTACAACATTGATATAAAAATTTGTTGCTTTTCAATTGTTGTCATGTCTAACTCTTCATGGACTTTACTGTCTAGGGATTCTCTTAGCAAAGATATTGGTGTGATTTGTCATTTCCTTTTCTAGTGGATTAAGGTGAACAGAGATTAAGTGACTTACCCAAAGTCATACATACATACATTTCTGAGGTCAGTTTTGAACTCAGGTCTTCCTGACTCCAGGTCCAAAACTGTACCTATGGAGCCCCATCACTGTCTCAGATAGAAATGGGGACCAGAAAACTTGACTTAGAAAACTAAAAAAATGAACTTTATCTCTATTTGTTGTATTTTAATTATCTTGTTAAACATTATTCAATTGCTGTTTAATCTGGTTTACAACCACCTAGTTGATACCTCAACTATTGCCAAGTTCAATAGTCAGAGACTGGGTGCCAGATTAATTCCAACTCTGGGATTTCATAGTTATCCATCCTCTCTTTAACCATCCTCTTTAATGGAAAATAGAGGAATATTAAAAAATTGGATCCTCTATTTTACTAGGGAACATTCCTATTTAAAAACTAGTCTGTCTTTACACTCTGATCTCATACTAATTGCATTTTAGATTAATTGAAAACTGCTCACCATCATTCATTGTGGTCCTGTCTTTTTCAGTCTTTATGTTTTTTCATTGTGTTAACTCTTGTGCCTGGATGGACTCTCCTTATTCCCATCTATACCTGTTAAAAAGCCCAGAGAGTTTTCCCTCTTCTTCCTTACATTTCTCCTGGCATATTTCCTGCCTAGATCTCCTTTCACTTATTGCATTCTACCTGATGCTACTGTTGTTTTGTGTATTTTTTTCATCTGCATGAACATGTTTAGTGGTCTCTTAATAAATGCTGAATTTCTAAATATTTTGAAAATGCCTACCAAGGCATTTTCTTGATGAAGTATTCTAATATCATTTTCTCCCTTCCCCAACTACAAGTAGTATTTTTCTCTTGATGTTTTTGTAGCATAGCGTTTGTTAGGATTTCATATTTACACTTAACTACATTTTCAATTCAATTCCATTTAATTTATCAAATATTGATTAGGCATTAATTATTTGCTATAAAGATAAATGTGAGACAGGGTTTTTTTGAGTTTCTGTTAGAATGAGGGATAACACAACACAGATAATTATAGTGTAAAGGAGGTTGAGATTAATACAAAGAAGAATTTGAGACAACATGGAAATCTGAAGAGTTATTGCAGAAATGGGGGAATATTAGGGAAAGACTCATGGAGGAGGCAGGATTTAAATTATACACTCGTAGTAAAAGAGGAGAATCAACAAATGAATATGGAAAGTGGGCAGTTATTTCTGAGAAAGGTAGTATTAGCAAAGGCTGGGAGAAAATGGAAGTCTGCACCAAGGAAGAGTATAATCTACTATTTAATTCCAATATAAAATACACACAAGAGAGTTAGAATATAGCTCATAAAGAATTTAGAGCCAACTGTTGCAGGCCTTGAATGTTAGAATTATGAATTTTTTGTTTGATCCAATCAAGTTGGGGAATTACTGCAAGTCTGAGTAAACAATGACATTGCCATAACAGTACATTGGGAGGATCCTATTGCAGATATATAGGGCATAAATCAGAGGAGAGACACATTAAATGCAGGAAGACTTTGGGAAATCATTACAATATTCCAAGTAAGAAGATGCCAGTGTCTGCATTGTGGTGCTGGCAGCAGCAAGTGGTACATGGACCAGATATTGCAGAAGTCAAAATTAGGGTTCAAGACTGATGGAAGAACTATTGCCAGAGGGTTTGGTCTGTTAGCACCTTGTAATCCTAACAGTCTGTGACCTAGGGATGGTGACACTGTTAGAAGAAATACAGCAGGTAGGATTCTGGAGAACCATTACCTTTCCTCACTTGTACACCTCTCTCTCTCTCTCTCTCTGTCTCTCTCTCTCTCTCTCTCTCTCTCTCTCTCTCTCTCTCTCTCTCTCTCTCTCTCTCTGTATTTTTTTCCTATCGATGATAAGTGATTTGAAGATAGAGACTATCATTCTTATATTAACATCTTTCCCCCAGGGCCGAGCAGCTCAATGAATGTTTGTTGAATTTGTTGACCAAACCTGAATTTGTCTACCTCTTGCTTCCAGTGCTGCCCTCTGGGGCCAAACAGAACAAATCTGACTCTAACATTTCTTCACCTTTGTGACTTGTATTTGTGACAGATATTTAGTAAGCACCTCTAACATGCAGAATACTGTGTTGACTGCTAATGGTTATTAAAAGGTTGCCCTCATAGAAGTCTTGTTTAAGGAAATGTTTGTTTTTATTAAAATATCTAATAAACTTCATTTTTGATACTATAAAAATACAACCTAACAATATTAACTGATTTTTTTTGCAGAATAATTTCCAAAATGGCACCGGATTCTAAAACAAATGATTACAATCAAAGCTCTCAGAATGCTCTGTTGCCAGATCTCCCTAAAGGCCCATTATGCACTTATAGAGCAAAATCATCCTTCAATTGGAAGGAACTGTTGCTATTTTTAGAAGGAGAGGACATGATCATTTTTAAGGTGAGATGTTTATTTGATATTATGTAAAATGTATCAAGCACTTTATGGGCTTGTCACATTGAGATTTATGCATTTAAGGAGTTGTTAGACTTTTTAGAGAAGTGGACTTACCATCTTACATGTACTTAATGCTATTTTTTCTTTATAAAAACTCTGAGGAATGAGTCATACAAGTGTCACCCCCTATATTACAGTAGAAGAAACTGATTAAGAAACTTGCTTAAGGATAGCTAAGGAATTAAGTGATAGAACTAAGTCTCAAACTCAGTTCTTTTGACATTAAACCTAATGTTGTTTCATCTATTCCAAAGGAGAATGATATACTCTTTACAGTTTGACATACCTCAGCTTTAAAGCTCCTTTCCAATTCACTGTAATTTTTAAATGATGAAGTTTGAATTATGTCTTTATATAGCTAACTTAGGCAGGCTATTTAGAGATAACAGAACAGAATTAATGACATTTAGAGATCATCTGTTTTGACATTTTGCAAATTAATTTTACCTATGTTGAGTGAAAGAAGACTATATTTTTGATAACTAGAGACTCGATTTTGATGTCATTAAAAACCAGAGCAGGATATTTTGAATATCTTTGTTTACTAGCATAAAAATCCGATCAACTGAAAGTAAGACATGTCCTCGACACAAGAGGTGATGTCCTCTGTACTGGCTAGGCTACATCTGGGATATTGTGGAAGTTCTTGGCCTTGCATTTTTGCAAAAGCATTGACCAACCTAGATAAAAGCAGAGGGAACACCCAGCATGGGGTCAAGATTTTGAAATAGGAAAATTGAGTGAAAGAACTAAAATTATTTAGCCTAAAGTTCAGAAGACATAGGGAGGATAAGATATAGCTGGCCTCCATTATTTAAAGAACTGCCACCTGGAAGAAGGCCTGGACATGTTTTCCTTGGCCCCAGAGAACAACTGGAAGCAGAGTAAGGTCTGTGAAGAAGGAAATTTCAGTTCATTTCAAGAAAGATGTTTAGGAATTACAGGGATCAAAAAGTAGAATAAGTTTCCTTAGGAAGTAACCCTCTACTACTAAAGGTTGTGCTGTAAAAGTAATTTCTAATCATATGAGTGGACAAAATTGTCATTGACATATCTTATAACTCAGATATTTTGGTTTTTTATAATCCTGGGAGCCCTCCTATCAAAAAGTTCCTGTGATCCTGCTTTTTCCATGTATTTAGTGATCTGACACATTCTTTGTTCAGGTTTGGCAGAACTGCAGGATCCAAAAACAGCTTTGATTTTCAACACTACAAACCACCAGTCAAAGCTAGAGTGCTAACAAGTCTCCTACCATATCTGGGTTTATCAGAAATCCCATACCTAAACAAATATGAGAATTAGTAATCCATAAAAATTGGTTCCTTTGTCTGTGATTTTTTGTCTTTAGTACTCTGCTGTTCTTTTTTTTCCTATTCAAGAAAAGACTCTTCTCAGCCTTTGAAAATGATCCTCTTTTTGCTCATCACCCTGGAGAAGAATTGCCTATTGAGAAGTATCGTGAACTAAACTTTCTGCGCTGCAAAAGACTTTTTGAATATGACTTTCTTAATATACAAGAGATGATAAAGAATCCACTGAAAATTTTTATGCTGATTAACTGCCTAGGAATGTATGATTGGTCCTTATCTGCCAAATACTTTTTAAATACATATGTAAGTATACACATTTTTTGTTCTAAAGGGGAGAATTTTCCATTTCAAAGAATCGTGAAGATCTCTGAAATAATATATCTAAAAGAATTGAGAAATATTTTTAACATTTAATCTTTTTTCTTAAATAAAAAAGAAACCTCTCAGAATTAAAAGCACTACCTTGGTTTTTATGGGCATTTACTTAGGTTCTTATGAGAACATGTTATGGGTATTTTTTATTCAAGGGAAACTTATTTTTTTTTTTATTTTTTTTTTGAAAAAAATAAGGGAAACTATAACAGAGATTGGGATGTGGAATTGGTAAGTGTTGAACAGAGCTGATGCTTTTAACAGGAAAGCCATTTATCCTACTCTAACTATATGCAATCCTGCATAAATGCATTATTAAATTTGTATGTACAGCTGCATCAATCAGTTAAGCAGTATGATTATGGCAATGATGATATGGTGATAACAGGTCTTCATGGCCACTTTTTGGTGAAAGGGCTTTCTGACCTTTGTTGGGGCTGTTCTTGAATGCACTTAAACTTTTCCAGCTGTATAGAACTTGTCAGACTTGTCTTCCATTGACATAGCTTTTGAGAACCCAGGGAAACAAGGTACTAGATTAGAACTTTAACAGAAAAAGAAAAATCACCGTTCATGTTTGCAGTTTAGAATGCTTTAAGGTTATAGTGCTTTCTCACAAAATTCCATTAAGGCAGATAGGAGAGCTATTTTGACACTCTATTTTACAGACAAAGAAAATTAAATTGAGAATTTAAGGAACTTGTCCCTGGTCACTTAGCTAGTACATGTAGAGATTCTAACCTGTGTTTTCTGATATATCCACCACTCTTTTAATCCCACCTCTATGAAAGCCATGTTCCTAAAAAGGACAGTTAGATTTTCCTCTTGGCCTCTTATATTTTTACATTTTCACAAATGGAAGAAATAAAGATCTACATCATCTTCCTCTTCATGATGGCATGAAAGGTTTCATAGAAACAGATGCAAATCTTCTCATTTCTGAAATAATACATTCCAGCTTTAAGTTGTTTTATTGATTTTTCTCCCTACCCAATTATAATTCCTTTACAGGTTTTAAAAATTCAATTTGGATTCTTTCTTACAAATGAACTTATTTGGGTCAGAAATCATTTTTTATCACTAATATGTCCTCAGTATTATAATTCTTAATGTAAAAATAATAAGGAAAGGAGGATCATAGGATTTTAGAAATGGAAAAAATACAGGTCTCATCTGATCCAATCTTCTCATTTTATATAGGAGGAAACTAAGGTTCAGAGAACAGAAGAGACTTGTCAGGGATCATATAAGATTCTCTGTGGTAGAGCTGGGATACAGTTCGACAACTACATGGTTAATTATCAGTATTATATTTTCAGGTTTTTGCTTCTACAATTCAGAATTCTGGGTCCCAAAGACATATGCATTTTATTCAGAAAACCTTAAACATGGAGGTAAGTTTAAACATAAGTGACAGCTTAATTAATTTTCTTTTGTTTTTTTGCTTCACTGAAAATTCTAAAAGAGGGAAGAAAATAGATGTAAGTCTTTAGGAAGGATGATATACATATTATATCAGTGAATGATTAGCTCTTTTTGCCATTTCGATTTTCTCATTTTAGGCCTCGAGCTACTTTACCTTTACTCTAAAAGACTAAAATTCCAGTATTCTCTGAGTAAGCAAGTACTCAGTTACTACTCTGGGAATGTTATCATAACACACAGTAGAAGAGAAACCTAAAGTTTCCCTCCTTCTTCTGTTGGGTTCAAAAAAAATTGTGATATATCTACAGTATGAATTCCCTTCCTCCAAAGCCACTCTGCAACATTATTTTTATTTTCAGAACACCTCTCTTTAATTGTCAATTTATTCCAGAGAGATTGGGTATCAGTATTTCTTAGCAACCTCAGGCCAACCAGTAAAGTAACATGTAATAATGCTCCTTAGAAGACAATTTCATTCCAGGGAAAGAATTTAGATGAATTATAGGTTAGTTGTGCTGGGATGGTTTTTGGACTTGTGACAGATATTCTCTGTAAGTCTATGTATTGTATGTTTCTTTTAAATAGAGAAAATGATGAGTTTTCTCCATATCTGACAAACTATATCTGATCAGTTCCTACTGTGTCCTTAAAGGACCCATTCAAATGTCATCTTTCTCTAATTATTCTGACTTGAAAAAGCTACAAGAATTTTTTTTCTTCCTGTGACTGAAGAGGAGTGCTTTATATTTCTTTTATGGATTTTAACACTATATATATTTTACTGCAGTTATTGGTGTTCATGCTTTACGTCTGCTATTAGATTATAACTTCTAGGAAACAGAAACTCTACCTCTTATTTATATCCCCAGTATGGGGCAGAGACTTGAAAATATTAAGAGCTCAATATCTTTTTGTTGTATTGAATTGAGAGGAGAAGGGCATATGGTCATTCTTCATCAACTTTGTGCTTCAATATTTAGATTTTTGGATGTTTTGCTCTGACCGAAGTGAGTCATGGGAGTAATACCAAGGCTATTCGGACAACTGCCCAATATGATCCCACCACTCAGGTTAGTTGTCTCTAATCATGGATCTTTATGTTCTTAATATGAAAATTTCTAGTGTTATTAATTTAAAGCTTTCAAGGTCAAAATTATGTTAATTTTCATTAATAATTGCACTTGCAAATGTTTTCATGCTGTATGAAGAGATATAATGTATTTGATCACAAGTTTGCTCATAAGTACATATATTTTTGAGGGAATTTGTAGTTGGGGGATATATGTGTGGGGAAAACAAGAAGAAAGTATGTTGACCTCCAACCTAATTATCTTTTGAAGTAGCCAATAGAGTATCAAAGATTTTAATGCAGAAGAAAGAAACAAAGTGTACTACTCATTGGATCATGAGGTGCCCTCCGTCCTATAAGTGGACTCTCCCAGAAACCTATGCATCTTGATTTCCTTTGACTTTGCTTTGAGTAGACTCTGTGGAGGCAATATCGTGCAGCAAGGCTGCTTTTCAGGTAGTCCTCATTATCTCTCTCTGCCCAAGACACTCCAAAGAGCTTGACAGATTCTTTTGCTCAGTGATTGGCACAGGATGATCTTGTGTATTTGTGCTGAAGGCAGGTCTCTCCTTCTACTGGTGATTAAAGGTGGCTCAGAATGTTGAATTTTACACGGAAGTCTGCTAACTTGGTACTGCTGACTGGAAGCTCTGATATTCCAGGGCCAGTCTGGCCACTAATCTCCCTAAATGACAGGAGTCCACCAGAGGAGACAACTCTAGAACACACAGATGAGAGCATCTTCTTGTCCCCCAAAGTGCCATGTAATTAGCTGGACCAAGGCTAAAGATGCAGATATCTGAGTCTGTTCTTCGCACAGTCACTGTTCCCTAAGTCACTCAATTTGGATACTCAGCGACAACTTCCTACAAATGCTCACTTGCAGTCACCATCTTCCGAGGAAGCTCTCCCAATTGCTGACATGGAGAATCCATAAAGATAAAGCCAGTAACAGACAAGATTTATCTCTAGGACTTTTACATGCAGTCATGTGCCCGCTAAGCTGATGCTATAGACAGAGCTTTTCCCTTGGTCAAAAGGCTCCGAGCTGCAGGCAGCACACTCCTACCACTAAAATCAGATCCTGACCCAAGTCAGGGTCTGACAGGGCCACCGTGTCAGAACCACGGAATCCCCACAGAACACGGGGTTGCCAGCGTGTGCTTTTGCACATAACTCACTTCTCTGAAGAACCCATGGTATGAGGTGGTCATCCTCAGCTTTGAATCCATCTCCATAATGTGACCCTTTCTCTGAAATAGGAACTTTTGTTTAGTATTGAGAAAAATCAGTCACCAACCTCTGATTATTTTTATCACTAATTAATGTTCTGAGGTAGCAGTGTACAATGATGGACAGATATATTATCATTGAGCTTCTGGTAACTAATTCTTAGTTATTGGGTGTGTGTATCTGTGTGTCTGTGACTGTGAATGCAAGGAAACACCTCAGGAAGAGTACTCACTTTCCTGGGATTTTAGGGAGCTGACACCTGGTTGCCGAATTGCATTCCCCCTGTATTTCCTTTGATAGATTTAAAGCTGTCATCATGGGTTTATCTACCCACGTCTTCAGGTGGCTTTTCTTCTGAGTTTATACAATCTACTATGCACTAGTATCCAAAGCTGAATTTTTAGAAAAACTAGTTGGCTCTTATCTATGTCTGTAAAACTTTGAGCTGTCTCAAGGGATTTCTTGAGCTATTTTAACATTTGTATTTCTAAACTATACTTAATATTAATGGATAAGATTTTCTCACTGACAAAAATATTTCAGATAAAACCAGTCAGAATGCTGCTTCTGGGCAATGTGACATCACCAGACATATTTGCAGAAAATGTAGGTTAGCAAGGGGTCCAGATAGAACTATTGCCTATAGCATTATTTCTGAAAAGACAACACAGCAGCAGGTTAACATTCAAGATTATACTTATAACAAGACTTTTCAATATATAGTTTACAGGAATTCATTTTTCTTTGCATGGAAACTGCCAGTAGTACTTTTAGCGGATATGTTCTCTCAATCCATATAGATCCAAGCTTCTCTGTGCCTTAGTAAGTGGTCTTTGGGAGTTGCTACAGTGGGGAAAAAAACAAACAAACAAACAAACAAGGATTCCTGCTTCATGTCAAATTTATCTGGGCTAGTACTTAGGTAACAGAAGTAGAGCATGTGACTGGGTCTGTATCTGAAGCCTCTTGTGAGCCTATAAAAGGTCCAAGTCCATTGTCATAACCTTCATGAACCCAAGGTCCTTTCCACAACAAGACTTTTTCAAGGCCAGGGCTATATTATTGATAAGAATAATGGCCCCAAATGTGTGCTTTTATACAGATTATCATAAACATATTGTTGTTTACAAAAAAGTGTTATTAGGTTATTTGACTTTATCACCAAAACATTGTGAAATAGTGCATTAAACCCTCCCTGACAATATATGCTTAGTTTCCTTACTAGTCCTTTTTGTACTGTATAGGAATTCATCATCAATTCTCCTGATTTTGAAGCTTCTAAATTTTGGATTGGTAATATGGGAAAAAACGCCACTCATGCAGTGGTATATGCCCAGTTATATACCACAGGAGGCCAGTGCCATGGATTACATTCTTTTGTTGTACAGGTAAGAACGCATTGTTTACATTTTTCTGATTTTATTTTTCTCCCTCCTATCTTTCCCTTCTCCGACATCTTAGGGAGAAAACAAAGAAAGAAAGCAAAAAAAAAAAAAAAAAATCATCTTTGTGACTTGCAAAGGTTAAGAGAACTACATAGAATTATATAACTGGTAAGTACAAATTCAAGAAAAATTAGTTACCCCCAATAGCCATATCCAAAAATATGTCTTGGTATGCACCCTGAATCTTTGTTAAGAAGTGAGCATCAGGCTTCATCATTCCAGTTTTCTGGAATTACCGTTAATTATTCCCTCAATCAGATTCCTTAACTCTTTTGAAGTTATAGGTATTGTATAAATTCTGCTTGTTTCATTTTGTACTAGTTCATACAGTCTTTCTAGGTTTCTCTGAACTGTCCCATTAACTCCATTTTGTTCATATGCAATAATTTGTTCAGCCATTTCTAATTTGACACGTGCTCCTTAGGTTCTTTGACACCGCAAATATTTTTATACAAATGGTCCTATTTCTCTTTCTTGATCTCTTTATGATATAGATCTAGTAGTAGAGTCACTAATAAAAGTGTATATATGTAGTTTAGTAACTTTTAAGAAAAGAAATTTATTACTTATTTTTAATATTCATTTAAACATTTTTGAATTCCAAATCCTTTCCCCTAGTCCCATGTTATCAAAAAAGCAAAAAAAACCCCACAAAAAAACAAAAAAAAGCCAAAGTTTTTTTTGCAGAGAATATTGAATTCTAATTAGATCTGAAGCCCTTATAACCAGAATTTTAAATTCACTGTAGGTTAAGTTTAAATAATTAAATCAATTACATTTTAATATTAATTTTTAAAAAGTTAAAAATAATTTGCAGAAAGAACTGAATCTTTACATCACTTAATGTATTTGTATTTATTTTTTAGGCTTATTGAAAGTCTATCAAGAACTATTTGTAGAATATTTGCATAAAGAAACTTAGGATTTAAATATATAATTCAAAATCCTTTTTCCCTCATACCAAAAAAATAACCGTATTTCAGATCTTGGAAAAAATTTTCTTTTCTCTACCAACTAAATCATTAGTCAACAAGTACCTATTGCTATCTGCTAGTTATATACATTTACTTTAGGTGTATATAAGTATATATATATATATATATATATATATATGCAGAGAAAGAGAGAGAGAGAATTTGCATTTTTCTTCATTATAACATTGCATTTTTCTCATTGCTTTTTATAGGCATAAATGTGTATACAGACACACACACACATACACACACATATATATATATATATTTATATATATTAACTTGAGAATTTAGTTTTTGCTTGATTATAACATTGTATTTTTCTCATTGCTTTTTATGGGCATAAATAGATACGAGATCCAAAGACACTTCTTCCGATGCCAGGAATCATGGTCGGTGACATTGGAAAGAAACTCGGACAGAATGGTTTGGACAATGGGTAAGTGAATATATCCCACTGCAGAAGTACGGTTTGGTCCAGTTTGCAATCATTTGTTTAAAATTACTCACAAATTAGATTCATCCTAAAAACCTAAGGTCCTCTCTCTGTACCCCACAAGCAAAAGGAAACAAAACAAAACTGAGACCCAGAGAGGAGAGGTCACTTGTTCAAAGTTCCACTGAGACTTGTTGGCAAAGGTAGGACTAGAACTCGGTGCTTGTGGTTCCCAATTTCATGAGTGTGAAAGGAGTGCTGGGCCTGGTTCAAATCCCAGTGTGAAACCTTGGATCAAGGTTTCTTTTCTGAGACTTGCTTTCCTCGTGTGTAATGTGGACACAGCCGTCTCGTGGGTAAAGCTGACAATGCTCTCTCAATGCCATGTGGAACTCGTGTCATGGGGGCTGAGCTTAAAGGAATCTCATGATTCCAGGACATTTGAGGTGAGCAGGGATTGCGTTCCAAATGCAGGAGACAGTTCATGCACAGAATTCAGAGACTTGAGATAGAATTTTGAAATGGAGGGGGCCTACTAAGAGGCAGTCTCTACGTCACACATAGCATGAGTAGTGCAGATAAAGGGGGGGAGGTTTGACTAGCAGAATAAGCACAGTTTGTCACGTCAAGGATATGTCGAGTCCACAAACATTTTGTTAAGTATCTCCTGTACCCTAGGTACCAGGCCAAGCCCTAGAGCTTCAAAGAGAGATAAAAATAATCCTTAAAATCAAGGAGCTCACAGTCTAATGGGGAAGATGACATTCAAACAACTGTGTGTAGAAAAGATATATACAGGGGCAGCTAGGTGGTGCAGGGGTTGGAGACACCAGCCTGGAGCCAGGAAGACCTGAGTTCAAATGTAGCCTCTGATACTTGGTCCTTATTAGCTGTGTGAGCCTGGGGAAGTTACTTAACCCGAATTGCCTTGCAAAAAAGAAAAAAAAGATAGATTCAAAGGATTAATTGGAAATAGTCTCAGAGGAGATGCTTGCAGAAGATAGGATTTTGGCTGAGACTTGAAGGAAGCCAGGAGGTAGAAATAAGGAATGAGAGCATTTCAGAATTAGAGGTCAGCCAGTGACCAGACAGATAGTCAGGAATTTTTAGTGCCTTGTACCAGGAATAACAGCAAGGATGCCCTTGTCACTGATTGTAGACTACATGGAAGGGAGCAAGGTGTGAGAAGACTTGGACAGGTAAAAAAGGGCCAAGTGATGAAGCCTTGAAAAAATAAATGAAGGATTTTATATGTGATCCTGAAAGCAAAAGGGAGCTATTGGAGTTTGTGGAATGGGGCTAGGGAGGAGGTGAGTAGTCAGAGTTGTATTTGAGGAAGGTTCATTTGACTCCTGCCTAAAAGAGAAATGGGGAGACTTTTTTTTTTTTAATTTTTTTTTATTATATATATATATATATATTTTATAATATTATCCCTTGTATTCATTTTTCCAAATTACCCCCCCTCCCTCTATTCCCTCCCCCCGACGACAGGCAATCCCATACATTTTACATGTGTTACAATATAGTCTAGGTACAATACATGTGTGTGAATATCATTTTCTTGTTGCACAATAAACATTAGAATCCGAAGGTACATGCAACCTGGGCAGACAGATATTAGTGCTAACAATTTACATTCCCCTCCCAGTGTTTCTTCTCTGGGTGTATCTACCTCTGTCCATCATTGATCAACTGGAAGTGAGTTGGATCTTCTTTATGTTGAAGATTTCCACTTCCATCAGAATACATCCTCATACAGTATTGTTGTTGAAGTGTACAGTGATCTTCTGGTTCTGCTCATTTCACTCAGCATCAGTTGATTTAAGTCTCTCCAGGCCTCTCTGTATTCCTCCTGCTGGTCATTTCTTACAGAGCAATAATATTCCATAACCTTCATATACCACAATTTACCCAACCATTCTCCAACTGATGGACATCCGTTCATCTTCCAGTTTCTAGCTACAACAAAAAGAGCTGCCACAAACATTTTGGCACATATATGTCTCTTTCCGCTCTTTAGTATTTCTTTGGGATATAATCCCAGTAGTAGCGCTGCTGGGTCAAAGGGTATGCACAGTTTGATAACTTTTTGGGCATAATTCCAGATTGCTCTCCAGAATGGCTGGATTCTTTCACAACTCCACCAGCAATGTATTAGTGTCCCAATTTCCCCACATCCCCTCCAACATTTGTCATTATTTGTTCCTGTCATCTTAGCCAATCTGACAGGTGTGTAGTGGTATCTCAGAGTGGTCTTAATTTGCATTTCTCTGATCAGTAGTGATTTGGAACACTCTTTCATGTGAGTGGATATAGTTTCGATTTGAGAAATGGGGAGACTTGAGGCAGGGAGGCCAGACAGAAGCATGTGCCACTCTTCAAGTTCTCCCCTTATATGCAGTCTGCTAAAACCCAGGAAGTATTTCTCCATTACCTTCTGGGTTATCTAGGCAACGGACATTCTTCATTTATTTATTTTTTCCTGTGAGGGTTGGTGGGAAGCACATAAAAAAGAAGACTCTGAGTCAGTCCATTGAGGAGTAACAAATGAATTGTCTTGGACTTCCCTGGTGTCCTGATGACGTCAGAGAAAGTGAGAGAGGCCCTCAGCTTATTGGGCAAACCCTCTGTGGTGAGGAGAACACCCACACTGATAGGATCACGCCCTTTATATGCTTCATATGCTATCTTTTCACTGGAATCATTATGTAAGAATCCAGGTTCACAAGTCAGGAAAATTAGGGAGTGATTCATGCTTGGGGTATGGGCATATTGATGGCATAGCAGGGTGCTCTGAAGAGCAGGTTCCTCTGTGAAGTCTGATGAAGGTTACCATAATTTATGTGCCACATTCAGTAATCTCTCTCTTTTATGAAGAATTGAAGGGTCTCATCACGGTATGTCAGTGATCATGGGGGATCTGGAAGGCCATGTTTGGGGGGCCCAGAAAGGTTCCAAGCTTGATGACAGGCAGACCCACAGAGCTCGGTGCAGAGAAGGCCCCCACAGCCTGACTGGCTAAGGAACAGTTTCAGTCTCAGTAACTTCAGAAGACAGTCTGCTTGAATAGAGAGGGATTAAGATCTGCACTGGGGGAAGGAATCCCCAGGAGCATCCTCGTGAGTAGCCCTTGTGCAAAGTGATTTGCCTCTTTCCTTTGCTTGTCCGCCAAAGCCACGTTACCTGGTTGGACAGGGGCCAAGGGAAGGTGATTCCTTTCTTGAGCACTCACAGGGCTCTAGGTTCTACAGCTGTTATTGAGGCTGTAAAATAGAAACAAGAAAGGCTTGATGCTGAGGCACAAAATACTGGGCTTTTTTCTTTTTCTTTTCTTTTTACCACTCAACAAGCATTTTATTTTCTTTCCCACTGCCCCTGGGGAAAAGAAAGAAGAAAAATAAAACTCTTACGACACATATTTGTTATATTCCCATGCTGGCCACGTCCCAAAGTGTATGTTCACTGAATGTACCTTTTGTCTGTCAGGAGGTGGGCAGCATGTTTCATCATTGGATGATAGTGATTGGTCACTGTACTAAGCAGCGTTCTTAAATCCTTCAACTAATTTTCACATACAATCATATTGTTATTGTACACATTGTTCTCTTTGTTCTGCTCACTTTACTTCATAAAATACTTTTTCCAAATTAGGTTTAAAGTTCTCTGACATTAATATTGTGTAAATGCTATTTTTATTGTTTTTATATGGCTGTCCAGCTTTTTATTATTTCAAGGTTATAGACACTAAGTGGCTGTGCAACCCCAGGGAACTCACATAACTTCTCTGAGCCTGTTTTTTCTACTGTAAAAAAAAAAAAAAAGGGATTATGATAGCACTTATATCCCTTCCAGGGTTGTTGTAAGAATCAAAGAAGATGGCATATATGAAGCACTTTGTAAACCTAAGTGCCATATGTGTTATCTATCGTCATTAGAGTTATCATCACCATTCTCCTCATCTGAAGTAAACCTCTCTGGAGGTCTTTGATTTCATTGTACTCCCACTCCAGAGAGATCACAGCCCTTTTTACTGCTTAGTAAACATTCTTTTTGAGTTGCTGTGATGAAAAAAAAAATGTCACGGATAATCCATCCTTCTGGTGATGAACCTGTTTGAACTAAGCTAATTTGATTTACAGGCAATAAACATAGTTAATGGGCCTGAACTAGGCCTTTCCTGATGGATCAGATCTGCCAAAGATGACTCTCTGCTGAAATAGATTTTTTTTTTAGAAAAAGAGCATTTCTACTCCATGAAAAACTACTGGGAGGTGACTGTAGCAAAAGAGAAGAAATTAAGAAAAGTTAATGGGTTCTTATTTCTGTAATCAGTTTTAGGTCACAGATTTTAGTCAGAAGGAATCTAGTCCGACCCCCTCACTTTACAGAGGAGAAAGCTGAAGAGGTAGAGAGTGACTTCTTTTGGACAGCTAGATATTGGCAGAGCCAAGAATGGAAATCATATTTCCTGACTTTTAAGCTGGTCCTTTTTCTATCATATTATATGTTGCCTCTATTTGTTTTCCTATTTAAGAAATCACCATTGTGTATTCTTCGTTAAAAACATTCAGCTTATCCTAGCTGTGTGATCCTTGGCAAGTCACTTAACCCCAGCCTCAGAAAAAAAACACAAAAAACCAAGCTGAATGTTGGTTCTATCATTGTTCCCTTAAACTGTCTTGCCTGGTGACTGTTATAATCCACAAAACCTCTAAATAAAGTCTCTTCTCTTTCCATTTATTCAAGTAACAACAAATAATATTCATTCAAAAATAAAATTCATTTACATAAGAACAGTTAACCATATTGCTGTAGAGCATTCAGGTTTTCCATGCTTTTGTCCTCACAATAACCTAGAGAGGTAGGCAGTAGGTAGTACAAGTCCCCATTTTACAAATGTGGTTCATCGAGATTATCTGACTTATCCATGGTCACATGGCTAGTTAAGCGCCAGTAAGAACTCAAAGCTAGACCTTCTGGTTCCAAAGTCAGGACTCTTTTCTCTATTGTTATTAGTCATTGAAATAAATTATTCAAGATGCTGGGAGAAATATGAAGTTAAATAAGATATAAACTCTGCTCTCCAGAAGATCCTTTTCAAGATATATTTTTAGGCAGATTTCTTGTCTCTTGACAATGCATTAGAGGAAGTTTGCTATTTTTCTTCTTGGAATAGGGAACAAGATAAAATTAAAATAAAGAATCAGTTCTTTCAGTGTCATCATCCTAGTGGCTTCTCATAATCAGATTTCTGCCTTTATTTTGCTGAGGCCTTTTTCAATAGCACAAAGTTCTCTTTCCCTGCTCCTCCCTCCACTCTGCCCAAATGACTGGTTTGGAACAACACCAAGGTTCTTTCCCCTCCTTTTTCTCGCCCTGTGTAGGAGAGTGGGGTGGAAAGAACCTTTGGCCTGTATCGGGTTATTGTTCTTTGTTTAATATTGACTATGGAAACTCTGGCAAGTCATGGTTTTTCTCTGAACTTTGATTTCCTCATTGACTAAATTAGAGAACTGGAAATCATGACATCTGAGACCCCAACTGTTAACCAAAGAAATTGTGCCATTCTCTTCCTCTCTCTTGCACAGGGGATCCAAAGGAGGACAGGACTTGTCTCACACTCCATTTCTTTGTCTCTAAAATGGACCTCTAAGGGTTATTGTGAAGAAAGCACTTTGTAAGGATGAATGCTATATTTAGATCTTAGTTCTGAATTTAAATTTAGAACTTGAATGGTCCTTAAAGATATGCAGTACAATCTTCTCAGTTTTATAGGTGAGGAAACTTAAGCTGAGGGAAGTGGATTAACTTGCCTAGGGTCACACAAGTAGTCATTAGCAAAATCCTTTAATAACAAATCCAGTGTTTGTTCCATGGCACCATGTACTTACTCTTTGTCATTGTTTTTATTCACTACTCTCAGCCTCTGTTTTTTCATCTCAAAAATAAAGGGCCTAGAGCAAACATCTCTAAGGTTGCTGGGAGTATAAATGCCAAGCTAAGCAATGTGCACTTATAAAACATGGGAGTGGGCAACAGTTGAGTGGTTTTTTTAAAGAGTGCCATAATTAAGAAATCTGATGGCTATTTCTAGGAATTTTCTGAGTACTAATTCTGACCGTGGCCTACTCTATCACTACTCCAAAAACATTGTAAAAATACACCAAATAAAGCAAAAGAAAAATAAAAGAACAAAAAACTCTTAAAGGTAATCTCATGATGGGGACAAAAGGCCACACTCTCAGCTGCCTGTTCCCCCTCCTGGTGTCAGGACCTTCTAGTTCTAAATTTAAATTCAGAACTAAAATCTAAATGTTTCTTTCAGCTTTACAAAGTACTTTCTTCACAGTGATCCTGGGAAGTCCATTTTAAATATAAAGAAACTGAGTGTGAGACAAGAGGGCTGACGGCTTCATTTAGCTGATCTTGGGTCCCTGTGACCCACTCCTAATAAGGACTTCACATTAATGGTTATGAGAATCTTAACAGTGAATAATACTACCACTGCCGCTACCATTGCCGCCGCCGCCACTGCTGCTGCTGCTAATAATAATCATTTAGTAATCTTTACTAGTGATTACTAATAATCATTTATATAGTTCTTTAAGGTTTACTTTACCTGAGCAACTTCATTTGATCCTTGCAGAGATTTTTTTTTAATCATCATATTAGAAATGAGAAAAGTGAAGCTGAAGGAAGGATAGTGTCTTATCCAAGTATCTGAGGCAGTATTTGAACATAAGTTTCATTGACTGCAAGTCCCAAACTCTATTCCTTGTGCTGTCTAGCTGCCTCTCTAGTCAAAAGAAGTTTGAAAGCCACAGCAACTGGGTCAGACTTGCACCATCTATGCCTAATAGTTATCTCTTGGCAACAATTCAGCCAGAACACTCCTTCTTTCAACAGAGGAAATTTTAGAAGTTAAAACTATCCTCAGAGAGAGAAACAACCCCACAATAAGTGTAGGAAAACTACAAAGAAATAGTGTGGGCTAAGAGAATCCCAGGAAAAAAATTCTAAAAGAAAATTTATTCTAAAATAATTACAAAGAGAGTCCTAAAGAAGAGAATCAATTGACCACAAAGATTGAAGAAAGAGATAATAAAATTTGAGCTTTTGATGAAAAACTGTACTTCTTGCCATTGTGAGAGGCTGAGACTGGAAAATTCTTTAAGTTTGGGAGTTCTGTAGCGTTAAAGCCAGCTTAGCTTCTGAACTTATTTCTTCTGAATCTATTTCTTTATATCTCTAATCTTTAGCACCTGCCATACACAAAATGCTTAATAAATGCTTCTTGGTTGATTGAAAGAGAAAAGCAAAACAACAAAACCAGCTACAAAAGTAAACCAGTTTGGGCAATTTTAAAGTGGTAAATGATGATCAAAGGAAAGGGCACCATTGACCCTTGAGGATCCTAGCTTCTCTAAGGATCAACAAGGAAACAAAAAGAGACAAATTCATATGCTGCTTGTTCAGAATTAGGGTTCTTAGGGGAGAAGGAGGGAGGATCTTAATAGTTCTTATAATTGTTGTGCTGCAGCAAAAGAGAATTAAAATGGAAGGTGGGGAAAAGAAAGTGTTAGTATCCAGGGAACCTCTTTTTTATTTGCATGAGATAAGGGGAAAGTGGGGGAGGGAATTTTTAGTGGTAGAAATATAATAAATAGAAACCATAAAAAAGGGGTTGAGAAGAAAGGAGGAGTGACAGAGGTGATAGCCACAGGAAGGGCTAGAAGGGAACTCAAAGCTCTTGGGTCCATCCTCCTTGTTTTACAGATTAGGAAATGGAGGCCCACAGTGGTCAAGTGGCAAGTATGTCTTGGGTACAGATTCAGATCCTCAGATTGCAAATCCAGCCCATGTTCCTTGATACAGTGCTTCAAAGGAAGTCATTGTTTAAACAGTGTGAGCTGGAAATCCTTGAGTCTTAGAGTGAAAGACAGTCCAGACTGCACCTGGCAGCTAGACCACTCTCCCCTCTTCTTTCAAAGGTGAAGAAACCGAGTCCCAGAGAAGAGACATAAATAATCATAATTTACACTCACATAGTATTTAAAGAAGTTTACAGAATACTCTATATACCAAAAAGTTGGTAGTGCAAGTATTTTTAATTCCCATTCCAATTAAGGCAACAGCATCCTAGGGGTAAAAGTCCCTTGACTCTAGTCTCCAATCTGATAAACACCAAAGCAGGGGTTCTCAAACTAGCCTGCGGGCCAGATGCTCTGAGGACATTTATGCAGCCCAGGGGTTATGGCAAATGGGCTGAGGGGCGGAGACAGAGTGTGAGCTTTTGTTTTTACTATAGTCGGGCCTCCCACAGTCTGAGGGACAGTAAACTGGCCCACCTGTTTAAAGTTTGAGGACCACAAAGAACAGAGGCTCTAAGGCTGGCCCTCTTTCTACCATGACACTTGGTTTGTGGTCATTTGCTTCTTTTCTTAAAAGCTGAAAACTGAGAAAAATTCCAGGTAATCACGGTTCTCCCTGAGGCTTCCCTGTATCATGATATTTTATGCTCACCAGCACATCTTCAGAACTTTACTCACTGGGGACTAAAAACACCTACTGAGTACAGAATAAACTTCCATGGGTTTTATTGACATAAGGGATTCCTTATCCTCCAATGCAGAAAGGGAGAAATATTAATTAATTAATACATGTTCTTTAGAGATAACAGTGCCCTCCAGGAGTATCATCAGAAATGGGCCTGGGAACAAAGGCATCAATCGGGCTTGATATACTCTAAAATCATTTTGCTTCCAGCAGAGGGTGCAATTGCTTTGATTATGTGAGACTTCTAAGCTTGAAGTGAATTTTGACAAGTGATTTTCCTTTTATTCTGCCTTATTTTCCCACCTAATTCAAAGGTGAAATTTTGTGGAACATCACATTTGTGATTTTAATAGTTGAGTGATTTTTATCACTTCAGAACCAGTTTGGTTTTAAGTAAGAAGGAACTAAAGAAGAAATGTCTTGGTAACCAGGTGTAGCTTTGTCTGACAACTGAATGAAACAAGATTGACAGGTCAACTTATTCTTTCCCTTTTGAATGAAATCTTCCTCCAAGTTCAAAAGAAGTCTTGGAATGAGAAGATCCTAGAGATAATTAGAATGGGAAAATTCTTTGGCTCACCTCCACCCTAGCCTGAACTGAGGAACATTCCCTGTCCTCTTCAGGATGCTTTCCTCTTCTCTCAGGCCCTAACTTTTCACTGACAGGCTTGGATACAACCACTAGAGAATGGAAATATGCTTTATTAAGATTTTCAGATAACATGGGAAGCCTAATGGAAGGACAGGTAGTGGAACCATCCCAACCCCTCCCCCAAAGGGGAAACTTTTTTCTAGGCATCAGTTCAGAGAAGCAAAGGGAAGTTTGGTGCTATATATAGATTCTCACAGCTTCCCCAACCTGTTTTATATATAAATTTCCATCCCCATGATCCAAAGGCTCAGAAATGTACAGATCTCTGGGTAATGGCTGAATACCGTTCTTCAAATCTCTATATTAGTGCCCTTTGGGGAGGAATTACTATTGAAAAAATAATAATATTGCTGGAATACTAAAGTCAGAATTATTGAATTTTAAATTTATATAATTTTTTTAAAATTAGGAACCACAATTTTAAAACATTCAAAATACTATATTTAAAATTACTTCTTAAAATGTCTAGACATCAAAAGTTTCTTGAATAACTTTTATAATTTCAAAACTTTCTTGAATAACTTCAAAAAGTTTCTTGAATAACTTTAATAATATGAAATGATTGTGATATTGCATTTAAGAGACTCCTATGTTGTAATGTTCTGATCGTCTCTCAGTTGTAATCCTTTTCTGGGAGGAGGTTTCTTTCCTGTATAATCTTTTCCTCTATGAGCAAGTTTCTTGGGAGGCTTCTGGAGCCTCCAGCCAGCCTCTTCTTCTTCCTGAATCCCAGCTCTTGTCTTTCCCCAGTCCAGACTGCTCTCCAGGCTCAATGTTGCCTCTTTTTATCCTCCTAGAGAATGGGCGAGGGATAATGAAAGGGCTTCTGGGAAGAAGTACTCCAACCAATGAGCTTGCTCCTCCTAGAATTCCTAAGGTATAAACTCCCTTTAAAGGCCCGAACCAAAGGTCTGAGCCAGAGAACTGTCAAGTCAACCTGAATTCTCACCTTGTCACTGTCCAGACAACCTGAGTTCTCACCTGGTAATCCTAACACTATGTAACAGAGATTCCAATCCTAAAGGCATCAAGTTTAATAAATGCTTTCAGGGATTTAAATATTCAAGTCAATTAATCTGAGGCCAGATTTGAACTTACTAAAAAAGAGTCTTCTAGACTTCCAGCTCTATACTCTGTCCACTGTACCACTTAGCTATCCCCTTGTTAAGTGTCTATTATTTGTTTAATATAGAAAAAGGGGAAAAAAAAAAGAGGAAAAAAAAAGGAAAAAAAAATCAAGGAGTGGACATTCTGTAGAAAAAATAAAATATTAGAGATGAGAACTTTAACATTAAATCAACAAGGGGGATGCAGAGGTTGGGGGGTGAGCTCTAGTGAGTGGGTTTGTTTTTTTCACTGCCAAGGAACAGCTACACATAGTGGAGAAAGGGTAGACTAAGCCTTCATCTTCCCAATCCAACAGATTATGTATATAATTACTGTAGAGTTTTGAATCCTAAAATTTAGATTAACTACCAAAAATCCCAACCAAAAACCTTCAGAAACCTAAAGGTGAAGAGACTTAAACTCTACACCCAGAACCAAACTTTTTCCAAACCCAGCAAGTTCACAAATCAGGGGAAAAAATCACAAATAGTAACAGTAATATTATTAATAATGATAGTACACACAAATACATTTTCCATCCACCAAATTGTTAGCAAAAAGAGGAAAGTTTGAAAAGTTTCTGAAAGTTTGCATATAAGCTTTGCAAAGCATTTATTTTAACAACAATACCATGAAGTATATGTAGTTCAAATCTTATTATCCTCTGTGGACACTAAGTATCAAGAGTAAAATGATTTGCTCTTCCTGAAAAGCATGCTTGGGAGGGCTTAGGAGTCTGGTACAAAGAAATAAGTAACTTTCCATTACTTTTAGGTGCATATACAGGCTCCTCTATTTGCCATTTAAAGCCCTTCACAACCTTGCCCCAGTCTACCCTTCAGTCTGGTTACACATTACTCCCTTCCACGATGGTTCAAAGAGTCCCTTACATGTCCTCATGCACCGTATCTTCCTGTAATGAATCCCTTCCTTGCCTCTGCCCCCTTGAATCTTAGCTCTGCCATTTGCTAATTTTGTGATCTGAAATAATCCCTGAATTTCTTTGGGCTTCAGTTTCCTTATTGATAGAAAGAATGAGTTGAACTAATTAGTCTCTGAGATTCCTTCCAATTCAAAACCTGGGATCCTGGGAATATATGGACTCTTTTCTTGAGACTTTGCTGGAGCATCACCTTCTATAGTATATCTGTTTTGATTCTCCCAGCTTCAACTGTCCTCTCCGTCTAAAAGCACCTTGCATATATTTGGTCTCTATCAGTGTATGTGTGTATATGTGTTGTTTCCCCACAGAATAGGAGTTCTTTTAAAGCAGGGACTGTTTAATTTTTTTGTCTGTATTCTTTGTGTATAGTAGTGCCTGGCACATTATGGATAGTCTATAAGTGATTGTTGGTGGATGGATATAACAGTTCTAACAAGCATTCCTGTAGCTTCATGATCACTGGCCCTCATCATTCCAATTAACCGTCCCTCTGAACCTTCTTAGCTTTTGTCATTCTTGTACACTTTCTTTTTGTAATTTTGCAGTAAATGATGTACCTATACCCTGCAGGATTTCCTCTTTGTCCTTTATTATATCATGTGGTGGAAGTATTCTTGCGCTTAATATTCAGCCAACCTGTCTCCTTTTTTGGTCATACATAAGTAAGCAGATTTTTTTTTGGCCAGTCCTGACATTTAATTAATTGTTAACAGTATACTGCAGTCAGCTTGTGAAGTATCAGAATCAATGGTATAACTGAGCTTTTGTTATATGAACTGAGAATTTTTTTACAATTCTGAGTTCTCTTATTAATGTTTTTGAACAGATTCACCATGTTTCATAACGTGAGGATTCCCCGAGAAAACCTGCTAAACCGAACAGGTGATGTCACTCCTGAGGGAGTCTACACTACTTCCATTAAGGTACTGTGCTCCAATATTAAACCTGCATGTGAAATGATGACTGTCAGATGCACAGATTCCCATAAATAGCTGATCCATCTTTCACTATACCAAGAGAGACATTTTCCCATCAAATGAAACTTGGCCCTTTGGAATCAGTATGATGCAGTAGAAGGAGCAAACCTAGAGTGTCGGACTGGTATTGGAAGCCCAGTTTTCTGCTACTTATAAGCTAGTGAACAAATTACTCAACCTCTGCGGGCCTCGGGTCTCTCAACTGGACAATTGTGGGGGGGGGGGGGTTGGACTAGGAGACTTTAAGAGACCTCCCAATTGTAAAGGGCATTTGAAATTTCCCCCATGGATGCTTGCTGCTTCAGTAGAATTCCAGATGTACCTATCTGTAGGACAAGCTGACTCTACTTTAAGAGAAAGCAGATGGGATCAGATAAGCTCCAAGTGCTTGGGCAGCTTCCAAATGGGGTTAAACATTTATAGGTTAGTTATTCACAGTGTTTACATCAACAGGCAAACCTTAATATATGGACATGCTGTTCATAAGGTTATCACGGTAAGTCAAGTGGTCTAGAACTGTTTAAAAGCAAAAAGGGGGGAAAGAGTGAGTATTTGTAAGCCAGAATGAACATTTTCAAACTGCAAAATTCATGCTTCTCATGTTAGCTTCAGTAGTCTTTGTTGGTACAGAAATACATCACATATCATACATAAGTAAGGAAATAAGCAAAATTTAACAAATAAATTGGTCTGATTTGTAAAAAAAATGTAGTAGAAATATTAATATGAAATTATAATCTAAAACAAAAGAAAGAGAAAATGCTATTTTAAGAGGGCTATCCTATAATTTAGGATATCCATTTGCAAGAATACTGGGTTGAGAATCTTTTCAGCAGTTCTCCCTGAATTCAGGAGTGCCAGATTATCTCTGACAAGGTTCCACAAGGTCCCCATGGATTCATTCTTGGAACTCACACTGACAGCCTAGATCCCCAGAGTTTAACAGCTACTCCTACTCTCTTCAAGATTCTATGGGCAACTCCGGAGCCCTGAGGTCTCTGCAATTATTGCACCTGTCCCTCTATCCAGTATGTCCCCATCTCCAGAATGATGTTTGCTGATATCTACCTTTTACACAATAATGTTTATTAGAAATATATAACAAGAATAAAAGGATAAAAGGCATTTCTCCAAACTATTGATGTACTCTTCCCTGGGGACAATGTGCTCAAACTGAAAGTTGAAAGGTACTTAGTCACATATGTAGAAAACGCATTTGGTCAGGAGATACTCAAGACTTTTTGCTTAAAGAATTCTTTTCTCAGTTTCCCCACAAACTAACTGCTAGGTGTAGTGCCACTAAGAGGTGAGCTTCTGTCTTGCTGAGCTGATCTAACTCCTTGCAACACATGATGTCCTCCCGCCATTGGACTGGGTCCAGCAGATCTCTGCTCAGGGTTGGCTCTTCATCAGATGCAGCTATTGCCGTTTCCAGCCCCAGAGTCTCTGCTGTCTCCTCCCCTGCTGAGGGGATCTCTGCTGGCTCTGCACAGAGTCTTCTAGTCCCATGAAACCCTCTTCCTCCTCCTTTTACATAGTTCTGGGTATTAACAGTGTTTTCCTAACTAGAACTGAAGCCCACTTCTCTGCACTTTTTATCAATTATCCCCAGCTCTACCTTCATGGTCCTAAGCAGAACAAACCTTATCTATCTTCTGTACCCTCAGGGCAGCTGAAGCAGCCTAGCTGAAGTGGCAGGGCATCCTGAAGAAAGCCAGGGACTCAGACTTCCTTCATCCCCACCCTCTTGATCTCCCATCCCTTCAGAAGCAAGTGGACATAGTTCAGGACCTGGACACAAGCCCTCAGAATGGTAGTGCCCTCCTCCTCTTCCCAGACTTGCATCCTTATTTCCAGTCTGTCTTCTCGGCCATCACTGAGGGGATCAATCCCCTGTGAAAATGGACTCCCTCTTTTTGATATCACTAATACCAGCCATCAACCAAGTTCCCTCATTGGGCATTTAAACCCCAAAGCTTCTGGAATAGTAGTGCTTTGAAGCCCCTTCCCTGCTTCTAGGACAGCTCATGTACTAGGGAGCAGCCCTTGTGAAGAAGGGGCCAGCTACTCCCACCAGCTGCCAGCCAACTGCACCCAGTGGGGCAGCCAGGCAAGCCCTGGGGGGAGAGAGGTGGGATGGACGAGGCAAATCCTGTCACTGTTACAATGAGCACCACTTCCTCAGACCATGATCAGGGTAGCCCTGGATCCCAAGCTAAGAACCCTGGGAACAGCAGTGGCCTGCTTCCTGCCCACCTCCACCCTATGGAAATGCGACTGATCTGCTGCTGCTGTAGGTTTCAAAGCCCCTTGGGGACTCACAAGGAAAGATCTTTCCTCCTAAAGTCAGGCATGGACAAACAAATCAAGGGCAACCACTGTTTGCATTGCACCCTACTGACCATCAAACCTTTCCAATTGATTTGAAGCTGAAATCTATGTTTCTCCCATCATTAAATGAACTAGAGCTTCTTAAGAGCAAAGCCTGCCTTGCTTCTCCATAGAATTCCGACTGCCTTACAGATGATAAATAGCTGATAAATGCTCATTCCTTTATTCTAAATGACAGATTTTAAGGTACTTGAAGTCGACGATTATTTTCTAAGTATTTTCTCTACATATCTCCATTTCCTTCAGCCTTTCTCTATATATCACATAGTTCCCAGTCCTCTTACCATATTGTTTATCTTCTAGGTAAAATTAATTTTTTAATGTTTTTCCAAAAGAATATGTCATCTCAAAGTAAACCCAATGCTTTAGAGATAATCCAAATTCAGTGACACTTTTATGCCATCGTTCTGAATACTGTGCTTCAATAATGCCTGTAAGAAGGCATTAATAGAAGCTAAATAGCTTTTTTGGCTGCTAGATCACATGATTAACTTCATTTTGAATTTATAGCTCACTAAAAACCCCAGATTTCCCCCAACACACACACACACACACACACACACACACACACACACACACACACACACACACATTCTTTTTTAACTAGCTCTTTTCCATCCTGAACCAACTTTTCTCACATTTAATTTTCTTGCATTTGGCCCAACATTTGTAATGTTCTGATTAGCTTTCTGTCAGTCTTTGAACCAGCCTTCCTTTTAGCTGAGTAATCAGCATAAGAATAGCCAGAAATAAAGTCCAAAAGTCTTTATTGTCTCCCTCACAGTCTGTCTTCTTGCCTGGAGCTTGGCTGGCTTTCTGGAGGACTTTGGTCTCAGTGGGGGAAGCAGGAGGACAGGCTAGCCAGCTCCAGCCTCCAGTCCTCTGTCTTCTCCGAGTCTGTCTCCAAAGCTGTTCAATCCCCACCTTAGGTCTGACTGCCTTCTTAAATACTCCATTACAATTAAATCCATTCATCATACTGAGTATGAGCCAATCATTATTTCACTAGGGAACCATTATTTGTTGTAAGATTAATTCAATCATACTGAACTAGAGAACTATTAATTACCATGCCATACTAGATAACCATTGTCTTATCAAATCCACTGAGTTAACACATTGTAAAAATCCTTGTTTTAAGTACAGAGTTCTGGCCCATTACTTCTCCAGCTTTCTTTTGTTTTAGAACATTGGTGGCCATGTCCTCCCTGACTTCTCAGAAAAGGGGGGGAAATGCCATAAAGTCTGAAGTCTCAGGAAGGGAGATGAAAATACCAAAAGGAAATGGGGAGTCAAACCAGATTAGTGGGTTTCTGAAGAGTCTCACTTGAAACAGATATACATAAATCTGTCAGCATGGGAAATGTTACACAAGCACATAGTAACATAGGCTAGTAGTGATGTAACAAACATGAATCAACATGAGGAATTATATATGTCCATAAGTCTTAGAAATAGTCCACAACCATGTGTTAGGGGATCTAATAATTCCTGCAGATTTTGAAGTCCTGCCTCAGTCTTATCATGTCTCAGAAAATCCAATGATTCCTGCTGGTTTTGAAGTTCTGCAACAGTCTTATCAACAATTTTTCATCTTAGGGAATCTAGTGATTCCTGCTGGTTTTAAAGTCCTGCAACAGTCTCATTATCAGCCATGTTCTTTCAGTATCATATGTTTCTTGGGTCTTCTCCTTTGTTTTGAGGTTTTTTTCTCTTTTTCTTCCTCTCTTGGATGGACAAAGCAAATACAGGTCGTAGGCACTCATCTGATTCCTTCTCCATCTGTAGAGATACAAGCAAACCCTCTTCCCCAGGAAGTTAACCTATCTAGTCCCTTCCATTCACCACTTTCTGGATCTCTCCACATTACCTAGTGATTATTTTGGAGCTCTTCGCACTGGACACTGCCCTTTTGTTGGGTTAAAAAGCCCATATTTTCCCCAATGTAATCCCTTTCTCCCATCTGATTGCTTCTCTGCTGATTGATCATATCAGCATACTGAACTTCTAAAGACTCTCTGCGTGTAACCTCAGCTGCTGTCATACACCACCTGTTTTTTGCCTGAGATCCTGGAGCTGGGCCCTGCCTCTCATTTTCCTAAGTCAGTCTACATTCTGAAGTCCAGTGGAAGCTCTTATTGCACGGGATTTTGGATCTTGTTCTCCCATCCTGTTTTTCTCATTCTATCTCTATGCCTACATTGAGCTTTTAGATGCTCTACTTTACCACATTGAAAGCATCGACAAGTCTCTCTGGAAGTCCCTTGCTGAGAGGGACCATCTTCCCATGTTCTGGATCATAACCTGGGTATAAAAGACATTTGTGCCCACTGTGCCACAGCATCTTATGATCTCGTCTAGAGGAGCATCCTTGTATAGTCCCAGAATAATTCTTCTACAAACCTCATTATCATTTTCTTTAGCAAGTTGTTTGATCATTATTCCTATTGCTGCATTTTCACCAATAGTTTGTATGACAGCTGTCTGCAGAAATCCCACAAAATCAGCAAAGGGTTCATTTAGACCTTAATCTATTTTTGTGACTCCATATTGACTCCAGGCTGCCTGTTTCCTTGGTCTTGTATTCTACATAGTTCATTATACTCTGAAAGCCACAAGTTTTGTCCAGATTTTAAATATGTCCTTGCTATAGATTTCCAATCACTAGGGGTTAAAATTTCATAAGTCAAATTCTCTAATACCATTTTAAGATAAGACTATATAGCCCTATAAAGAGTGCAACCCTTTTTCAGATTGTTGATAATTTCCAGATCAAAAGGAGTATATCTTCTCCTTTGTTGATCTTCAAAAACAGGGTGTGCTTCTATTCTTAAATCAGATATATCCTGTCGTTTTTTTTTTTTTTTTTTTTTTAGCTTTAACTAGTGCCTTTTGTAATCTTGCCATAGGGAGTAGACAAAGCTCCTGCATATATGGTGCTGATAGTGTCACTTCCCCTCCCCCTCCTCCTCCCTCCACTCATGCAGAGTTAATGGGATAGGTCAGGATATGGGGAATGCCCTAATGGCTCCTGCTGTGAAGAACCACATTCCTTAATTTCATCAGCATTGTACTTAACTCCTTTCTCATCTAATTCTTCATGCTTTTCAGCTGTTTTATCAGTACTCTTTTGTGCCTGCTCTTTCTTCTTTTTTCTTGTTCTAATACTTTTTGTAATTCCTTAAAGCCAATTGTATTAAGTTATATGTATAGATTGTTTCTTTAGGAATAGAATCAGTGTTAGGGTCTTACTAAGTGCTAATGAGATAATGAGATATTAGATTAGCAGTTACTAAGTGCTAAGTCGGCACTTGACAATTCTCTAGTTCTGGCCTTTACTGGGAGTTTTACTTGTGAATTCCTGGGGAAGAGCTTGCATGCTTAGGAGGAGCAAGTTCATTGGTTGAAGTAATTTTTCCCAGTAGCCCTTGCATTATCCCATGCCCATTCTCTGGGACGATAAAAGAGGGCAGCTCTGGAGGAAAGAGAGAGTTTTGTCTGGACAAGACTTGAGGCTGCTCTCTGCAGGAAGGGAAGTCGGCTCTCTACAGGAAGAAGAATCTGTCTGAGAGATCTGAGTTGACACAGCAGATCTCCTCCCAGAGAGCGATTGGCAGCTTCTGGAGACAACAGCACATTACAAATCAGGACCATTATCATTGTAATACTCAATTGGTTGCTTTGCTACTAGTTTCCACTCCTCTGCCTTTAATTCTTCTTCCTTAAAGAAACAAGGAGATATGTATTTTAATATTTCAAAGAGTTTGACAATCTGCTTCTAAGTTACAGTCAAACCTTTGTTTTTATTAGTTTAACTATGCTTTTTACACACTTTCCTTGGGGTGGAGATGTTTCCTTTTTAAGCATTGGTCCCATTTCAGCTGAAACATGAGGTTAGCCTTTTGCAAAGTTTTCTTCTTGTCTATTTTTGTACTCACCCTAATTTCTGGGTCATGGAGACTTTTCCACTAAACTCAGGATCCTGTCAGTCTGGACTGCTGAGTGTAAATCATTAACTCCACATTCGGGTGCCAATATGTAATATTCTGGTTAGCTTTCTGAAGGTCTTTGAACCAGCTTCGATTCAGCTGAGTAATTACCACGAGAATATCTATAGATAAAAGTCCAAAAATCTTTATTGTCTCCTTCACAAATATTCTATTCTATCAAAAATCTTTTGGATTCTAATTATAAATGTCCAGCCTGTTAACTATCATCTCTAGATTTTTGGCATCTTCTAATCTGATAAACATGCTATATAGGAAAGGATAAAATATTTAGCTAAATATTTATCTCCCTTAGTTCTTACCCCAGCCAGGCATTTAATACATATTTGCTGAATTAATTGAAATGTTATTTATTCATAAATACAAGCAACACATTTTCTGATTACTTGAGTGATTTCTATCTTTTATACCAACAGGATGTTCGACAACGTTTTGGTGCTTCACTAGGTTCCCTGTCTACTGGTAGAGTTTGCATTATTGGAATGTCTGTGGTAAATTTGAAACTGGCTTTATCAATAGCAATTCGTTTCTCAGCAACTCGTCGTCAATTTGGACCAAGTGATGATGATGAAATTCCAGTTCTTGAATATCAAATGCAGGTATCAGGTCATGAAATGATATGTGTGTGTATGTGTGTGTGTGTGTGTGTGTGTGTAATATAGGATTTATTTATAGACTGATTTAAATGGCTACTGTTAGGTGACTGAAGATTAGGGAAACCTTTCAAGGTAGAAGATAAAGCAGAAGTGCAGACCCCCAACACAGGAAGGCATTCAATCTTTAATCATTGACTCAGTGCCAGAGATCCCTAAATAACTAATACTTGCCACCACCATTTTGGTGGTAAAGTTGCTTTTGTATATTGCTTGGAACATAGTTAAAGGGATTTTTTATAATAGCCAGTGTACTGCCTTTAATATTTTCATAACTTGAAAAAGAAGTGAAATAGTCATAGAGCAGAAGTGGAGACAAGGGGCCTGATTTTTGGATTGAGGGCTATGAAATAGTAAAAGACTTGAAGGAAGGTCTCTAGAAAGTATGGATCCTCCAAGGAATTTGTACAATGATGTGAACAATAAAATGAAAAGATATGGAGGTGATGTGATCTGTATCAGTCAAGGGAGTACCCACATCACTGAGATCTGAGAGCTAGCACAATAAATAGTTGATTTGTAGATGTTGATTTTGATCATATTTCTTTTATGAACCTGTCACAAATGATCATTGAAATTATATAAACACAGTCATATTTTCATTTGGCAGAAGAGATGATGATTTATAATAGTTGGAAGAGACCATTAAGATACAGTCTTTCATCATCATCCTTCTCATCTTTTTGGGAAAGATGGTGTTCCAGTGACTAGGAAATCATTACATCATAAGGCATTTCTTTGTGTTGTTTGGCAGCTCTCATTTTTAGAAAGGTTTTCTTTTTATTTCCTCATTAAAAAAAACAATTTAAATGAAATGAAATAAGAAACAAATTTGTCAGTAAGATGATGTTAGGGTGGTAGGGTATTAAGCAGAATATGATTTTGGAATTGGGTCAGAAAATTCATTGGAATAATTTTTAAAATTTTGCTCAAAAGTCTTATAGAACATTTGGTGAAAAGTAAGTATGAAGTGTATTATATTTATTTAAGGGTTTTTTTTTGTTTTTTGTTTTTTCAGCAATGGCGCCTGATTCCTTACTTGGCAGCTGCATATGCCTTAGATCATTTCTCAAAAACGTTATTTGAGAACTTGATAGAACTTCAAGTAGGCCTCTTACAAAATGATAAAAGTATCAGACAGGTAAGATGATACCAAATATTTGTTGGCATGCTTAAAGTGTTAAAGTGATGCTAGTTAAATAACTATTTTATGTCCAATGGAGACACAATACCTTTTTAACTCAAAACATATTAAACATTTTTTTCATAAAGTTAGTATTTAAGAAATATTTTGAGTTATGGTGGATCATTGTATTGATAAAAATAGTAAATCTTTCAGATTCCCATTACAGTATTGTTGCTACTATGTATAGTGTTCTTTATTTTGCTCACATCATTTTGCATCAATTCATACAAATCTTTTAATGTTTTGTTGCAACCATCACCTCCATCATTTTTATAGTAACTTGTTCAGCCTTTCCCTCAATTAATGGCATCCTCTCAATTTCTAACACTATCTCTACAAAAAGAGATGCTATAAATATTTTTGTATAAATGGGTCTTTCCCCTTTTTTTTTTATCTCATCAGGATATAAACCTAGAAGTATATTATTTCTGGGTCAGAGGACAAGCAGTTTTATAGCTTTTCAGAGATAGTTCCAAATTATTCTCCAGAATAGTTGGACCAGTTCACAACTCTACCAACTTTCTATTAGTGTTCCTATTTTCCCACTCTCTCAGAAAAACTTTTGCAATTTTGGTTAATTTCTTCTACTGTTACAATTGGTTCATATAATTAAACATTGCGTCATCAACATTGTAAGATTGAAGAAGTGAGCATTAGAATGATGTACCAGAAACAGCACTGCATTAGCAATCAAAAAACCTTGGTTTTAGTTCTCTGCCACTGGCAGTTTTGCACCCAGTTCTTTCTGAGATGACTCACTTCCTCTGTAAAATGAGGTGCTAGATTTAATGATCTTCAAGTTATCTGTCAACTCAATATTTTTTTTTCCCTAATGGCCATCCCTCTGGCTTTTTTTCTGATACAACAAATGGTTCTCAAATTATAATCTGACTTATTCATCATCATTCCATTAACTATAAATAATGGGGACATTTAGGATAATAACAACAATAATCATAATAATATTATCTCACATATATGAAGAGTACTCCAAGATTTGCAAAATTCACAGGAACCCCCATGAGACAGGAAATGTAAATATTGTCTTTTTTTTTTTCATTTGGAGAAACTGAGGTTCAAAAATATAAAGGTATTTGCCATTAGTCATACAGATTAGTGTCAGAGCAAATATCTGACCTCAGTTTTTCTTTCTGATTTCCAAATTCAGCTATATCATAATTGCATAATTTAATACCATGCATAAATTAATATACCATTAATTTCCTACATATAATTGTGAAAAAAAATATTGTTTGATAAGATGAGCCTTGTTTGGAATGTTATTTGGTGTTTTGAGGTTTAAAAAACCTTCTGCTTAATCCTTCCTTTTTAAGGCTGAACTTGGACGTGAAATTCATGCATTAGCATCTGCTGGCAAACCTCTAGCTTCCTGGACTGCCCAACAAGGAGCTCAGGAATGTCGAGAAGCTTGTGGAGGGCATGGTTATTTGGCCAGTAAGTGTGAGGATAGTCTTCTCTTTTGCCTCTAGTTCTACCATTTAACCTTGGATACCTTAAGACCCTTTATTCTGAACTGAAGATAATAATGCATTACATAGAATCTGTAAGATGTAAAGCAATATAACATTTCAAGAGGAACTTAGTGGCGATCAGTTTTAATTCTGACTTTCCTTTTAACTGCTTAAGTAACGTTCATTGACAGGATTCTCTCAGTGGGGAAAGAAAGTGGTACAGTGACTCCCACTGACTTGTAGGAATCAGAATCCCTGATTTCTAATCCTGGTTATGGTTTCTAATCCTTGCTATGATGTGATTATGGACTGGTTACTTAATTCCTTCACGTACCCAATTTTTGTAAAGTGAGGAGGCCAGATCCCTTACAAGATAAATGTTTTGTGACTTTAAAAATCAGTACAATTAGGAACATCATGTTAAAAAAAAATTTAAAGACTCCATTTTGACAATTCAGACACTGATTTTACTGGCAAACATTTCAGAAATGAAAATACATATATTTCAGTCCTTTTTTGTCCTTCAAGTTTTTGTATTAGCAAAAGTTTGATAGGTCAACTGCATCTTGCACCTTTCTCATAAACTTTTCAAATGATCAGAAATGTAAATTATTTAGTGATAAATCTCTTTGTTTAAGGATATCCCAGTAATACAAAGGTTTCCTTTCCTTTCTACTCAGTGGTATTTTACAGCAAAGCAATAATTCACATTTTTATAAATTTTGAAGTTTACCAGGTACTTCTCCTTATTTAATGCCTTTGTCATTGTATCAGAGTCATTACCCACAACCCTCTAGAAAATGAACCCATTCTATGACAAAAAAAAAAAAACCAATTAAACAAGGACCATCAGATAAAGTGGACAGTCAGGTGTCTGTTTAATGCCATGACAAAATAAATATATTTACTATCTCTTCAGGATCTTCACTGGTTTTTCCATTTCTTGGAGCTCAATTTCTTTTTGGCATTTAAAAATATATATGTTCTTGTAATGATTATGTCAACATTTGCCAAATTATGGAGAAAGCAAGGGAGTTCTAGAAAAAATCTATTTCTCCTTCATTGACTACACTAAAGCCTTTGATTATGTGGATCAAATGTGACAAGTGCTTGAAGAGTTGGGAGTATCAGATAATCTTATTTTTATCCCGAGGAGGAGCCTGTATGTAGGTAATGGGGTCAAGAAGAAACCAGAACTGAGCATGTAACAGCTGATTGGTTTAAGAATGAAAAGGGAATATAACAAAGATGTATATTATTACCTTATTTATTTAACTTATATGCAGAGTACATCATGAAAAATGCTAGGGTGAATGAATCAAAAATCTCACTTTAAGTTTGCTGGGAGAAACATCACCAATCTCAGATATACAGATCATACCACTCTGATGGTAGGAAATAAAGATGAATTAAAAAGCCTGTTGATGAGGACGAAAGAGAAGTGTAAAAGTTGGCTTAAAGCTTAACACTTAAAAAAAACCCAAAAAAACAAAACAAACAAACCAACAAAAAAAAAAAAAAACCATCATGACAACTAGTCCCATTACTTCCTAACAAGCAGAGAGAGAAAAAATGGAAGCAGTGTCAGATTTTGTAGTCTTGGGCTACCATTGCAGAAGATGGCTGTAGCCTGAAATCAGTGGACTCTTGCTTCTGTTGGATGAAAAACTGTGGCAAATCTGGACAGTATATTAAAAAGACATAATCTTTCTGATCCAGGTAAGTAAACTCAAAGCTTTGGGGATTTTTTTAGTAGTAATATATGGCTGTGAAATTGGACATGAAATGAGAGCTAAGTACTGTAGAATTGACACTTGAACTTCATACTGGAGAAGACTTTTGACTCAGAGTTCCTTGGTCAGCAAGGAGATCAAATCAAAAAAAGGACAAATTAATTCAGACTATTCAATGGAAAGAGAAATACTGAAGCTAAAACGGAAATATTTTGGCCACATAACAAGACAGAACTCACTGGAAAAGGCCTCAAAGTTTTGAAAGAGTGAAAGCAGAAGGGGAAGGGGATGACTAAGGATGAGAAAAGCAGCAGACTTCAAAGGCAGAAGGACCTGATGGCTGTGGTCCATAGGGTCACAAGGAGTTCAACATGACCCAATGAACAACAAACAACAAAATGATTTTGCATGTTCTTCTCTTGGTTCTGTTTATTTTATGCTCTATTAGTTCATACCTCATATTAATCATTTCTAACTGTGCAAAAAGACTGTAACATATTTATCTAACATAATTTGGTTTGGTTTTTTTCCCTAGCCATTCCCTAAATCTATGAGCATCCACTTTGCTTCTACTTCTTTGCTACAACAACAAAAGAAATGCTGCTATACATGTTTTGGTATATATGTCAGAAACATTTGGTTTTATCTTTGATTTCTTTGTAATGTAAAGAGTGAGGTGAAACTTCTGAAGTGTTTAATTTGCATTTTTCTTACCTTCATGGTTTAGAACATATTTCCTATAGACCTATAGTTTGCAGATCTTCTTTTGATCTTTTGAGAGGAATGGCTTTTGGCATTATGTGCTTGTATCAATTCCATACACATTTTGGACATTAGGTTTATCAGTGCTATTTAATGCATATGTTTTCTATGTTCTCATACTTTTCTTTTACTTTTTTATTAATTTAACTTTTGAAAAAATTTGTAATTTTATGCAACCAAAAATGTTCCTTTTTTTAATCTTTTATGATCTCTTTTATCCCTTGTTTTGTTAAGAAATGTCCCCTTAACCATGGTTGTTAAAGTTGTTGATTTCTTTCATTTTTAACTTTCATTTTAAACTTACTGTGTTATATGGTGTAAGATACTAGCCTAATCCTTCTTTTTCACAAACTGCTTCCTGGCCTAATGTTTTTCCATCAATTCAGTTTGTTGCTTATTTAATTTCACTTGAGTAGGTTAACTCCTAGAGATTTTGTGAATTTGAAAATTATTTTGAATGTAATAAGTCCTATTATAATTTTTCCTGTTCTTTTAAAAACATACCATAAAGAAACACTGATAGCTTTTGTAGTCTTATGTTTTTAAACCATCAATCTTGTAGCCTTAATTTATCTTATTTTCTTCACTGCTTTTCTGTGGATTTTTAACTACTCTTTCATGTCATATGCAAATAGGGAACAGCTTTTGTCTGTTCTTTGCAAATGTTTATTTTTTTCTCTTATATTATTGCTATAACATTTTTCTAGAATGTCAGATAAAAATAAGAAGAGGAGATATTCCTAACTTTATAATGTGGCTTTATTGAGAAATCTTCTAGAAATTCTCCATTGCAAACAATGCTAGCTCTTGGTTTTAATATAAGCTTTTCAATACATTTAAAGAAGAGAATTTCCATGATTTATTATGATCTTTATATTAATAAGTACTATATTATATCAAAGACTTTTTTCTACTTCCATTGAAGTCATCATGTGGCTTTTTTAAACCTTTTTTGGTTAATTGCTTTCATAATGTTGAAAAACCTTGAATCCACAAAATGAATTTAACTTAGCCATAGTGAATTATTTTCTGGATAGATAAACAAACAGAGAGCTTCAAATTGTATTCAGATTCCTTTTCTGGATATGGACAGGACTTTTCATCCTAAATTCTTCAGAGTAGTATTGGATCATTGTATTGCTGAGAATAGCAAAGTCATTTACATTGTTATTGCTTTGTATATAGTACATTTCACTTTGATCAAGTTCATGGAGGACTTTCCAGGTTTCTTGGTTTGTTTTTTTTTGTTTTGTTTTGTTTTGTTTTTCGGAAAGCATCCTGCTCATCATAGGAATGTTATTTCTTGATGAAAACAGTAGGTACTTCTGTTACTCAAGAGGCTTAAGATAAATAATTTCATATAATTTTTTCCATCTTTAAGATTTTTTACTTCCCTAGTTATGCTGAACTTAGAATTTTGGATCCTTAAATTATTAGTTATAATCATCTTTATTGTACTACATATCTGATAAATACCATAAGCCTTCAAAACTGTGGTTTTATTGCAGTGAATCGTTTGGGTGATATTAGAAATGACAATGATCCAAACTGTACCTATGAAGGAGATAATAATGTCCTGCTTCAACAGACCAGCAACTATTTACTGAACTACATCACAGATAAACATCAAGGTTAGTATTTTTAATGAGTTAGCACATTGTGGATTATCTTATTAAAAGCAAAGTGATTAATCTTATAGAGTATGCAAGAGTGTTTTCCTTTTATGTGCTTATTTTAAAATGTGCCCTGTATCTGAGAGAAGAGAATATTATATATTTAAAACAGTGGTTCTCAAAATGTGGTCAGTAGATCCCTGAAATTCCCTGAGATCAAACCTATGTTTGATACTAAGTGGCCCAGTGAATAGAATCATGAGAACGTACATTCAAATCTGACCTCAGACACTTACTAGATGTGTGCCCCAGGCAAGTTTCTTAACTCTAATTGCAAAAAAAAAAAAAAAAGATACTAAGATGTTATTTGCCCATTAAAATGCTCTTCCCTTTCCTGAGGTTAGATTTTCTTCCTACACTCCAACCAAAACCACATAATACAATGGATTGAATGCAGAAAGAAAATGATTTATTTTTCATAAAATTATGTTTTTGTTAATGTGTAGTGGACTTATTGTTACTTTAAACAAAGTTAATTTAAACAAAAAATAAATAAATATTTTTACATTTTATAGATTATAATTTCTAAAGTGGTAAATATTGACAGTTATAACCAGTGATGTGCTGAGTGCTTAATAAAAATTTAATCTTCATTATTAACATTTTCTCCATCACTTTTTAAGTTTAAATAATCAATAAAACAATAAACACGGGCTGGATTAATAATCTTTGCCAATAACCAAGGCATAAATGTTTTCATTGAAATTTATCATCCAGTAAATTGTTAGCATTAATATCTGTCTGCCCAGGTTGCATGTACCTTTGGATTCTAATGTTTATTGTGCAACAAGAAAATGATATTCACACACATGTATTGTACCTAGACTATATTGTAACACATGTAAAATGTATGGGATTGCCTGTCGTCGGGGGGAGGGAATAGAGGGAGGGGGGGTAATTTGGAAAAATGAATACAAGGGATAATATTATAAAATATATATATATATATATATATATATATATATATATATAATAAAAATTAAAAAAAAGAAATTTATCATTCAGCTGTTTTGAGCCAATATGAGCTGGCTCAAGTATTTTAAACCCAAATAGACACATATATCAAAGTGTTTTAGGATTCTCTTTGAGTCTAAAGGGGTTCTAAGGCCATAAGGTTTGATAATCACTGCTTTAAAAGGTACAAATCAGTATAGGTAGTGTTTAAAATGTTATCCCAGAAGAAAAGAAGAGCTTGTGTTCATGGGGGCTTATTGGGTAGCATTTGGTTTTAAGAGTTTTAGGATGAGGAGACCTGAAAGCAGAAAAAGGCCATTCTGAGTTGGTATCCCCTCAGTGGCACTAATTTTGGGTACCTGAAGTATGTTGATGACTGAGCAAGGAATCCAGGTGAAACCTCCAAGTGCCCCAGCAATGCAGCCCTGGAATCTGGAACATGGGCAGTTTTTCTGCATTTTCGTTACTGTGTTTTGTGATCTGTGAATTGCTTGAGCACTGAATATGTCAATAGGTAAAGAAGGTGGTCATGACTGTAACAAAGTCACTGATGATGTCTTTTGAGGCAACTCTTCCTTCCCTTGAATGAATCTAAGTCTTGGGGCCTGGAAATCAGTTGTTGCTGAATGCTGATCTGGAAAGAGTGCTACATTGGGAGCTAAGAGAACTACATTCTACTCCTACTATTGCTGCTAAGTAGCTCAGTCAGGTTGCCTTTTTACGCCCTAGTTTCCCCACGCAGAAAGTCAAGGATTGGATAAATGATAAATTCCTTCCAATTCTAAAATTCTATGACTATGTATAATTTTGTATGACTTCTAAAGTGATAATTCTGAAAGAATACAACTTACCAGGGCAAGGCATTCATTCAGTCAAGATTATATATTCTTAATTTGTATTTCATTCTTTCAATAAATATGTTTAATTTTATCAGATAAAACTCGTATTGAAAGTCCCCTGGAATCGGTAAATTTTCTTGAAGATTTTAAAGATATTCTTGGCCAAAAATTTATGATATCCAGAGTTGACGATTGCATGGATTCTTCAGGTAACTTTTCTCTTGTTTTTAAGAGTTTATTACTGTTCTCTTGTATCTTGCATTAATAATAATAATAATATTAAAAGACCTAGAAAAAGTCTCCAAAGCCCTAGGTGATCCTTAATTGAGATTATGCTAAGGCTACCATAAAATCATAGTATTCCTATATTGTAAAGACACTAAAAAGGCCATACCTAATCCTGTTCTGTTTGAGATGTTAGGAGATGTTAGGAAATGTTCGGAAATTCTTTAGTCTATTATGCCAAATTTTATTATGCCTCCCTGTAACTTTTAACCTTTGGTTCTAATTCTGCTTTCAAGAGTCAAGAAAATATATCTGCGCAGTCCCCTTCACAAACTAGCACTGGAAATATCTGAAGATTGTAATCTTCACTCCTCTATTCTCCAAAAATCTTTTCTTGTCCAGACAAAATATTCCAGATTTCTTTAACTATTCCTAACATGATTTTTAGTTTTGTACTCATCCTGAATATAAGCTAGTTTATTAATGAATATATTTACAACCTTGTCTGAGGAAAGTAGTGATAAAGTCAAAAAAGTTTTATAAAGTAATTAGCCTAAGATAAGATGTGTTTATTGCATTTTGGAACAAGTCTTCCAGAACTCTTGTAATGGATATGTTATTCTGGATAATTGATTTTTTTTTTTCATTTCATCCATTATTTTTGGTTCATTTGGTTTATTTCATCATGTATTTCATATACAATTGCACTCAGCATCAGCTGATACTTATCAATTGTATGTGGGCAAGAAAGCCAGAGAAGCACTTACTTAGCTTTCAACAGTCCTTTAGCAAAAAGAAATTAACTCCTCACTTGCCTGGAGAGTCATGTGTGTTCTTACTGCTAACTGTGTTGGATTCCAAATGTTTTTCAATCCAACTCGCCTGATTGGATGAGGCACCACGTTGGATCCTCTCAGCATTCTGCACGTCAACATTTCCCTGTCCCACCCAAAGTGGAACAAATGATACTCAGGAAAAGGCCACAGACCATGGAAAGCCCAAATGCTGATGGTTGGAGTTGGATGGGACTACAGATTGTCCCTCCAAACCCCTTGTTCTCTATATGTAGGAACTGTCCTGGAGGGGTGACTGCTCAGAAGCTATGATTCCAAGTCCTATAATTTGAAAGGTCGGTTTCTGCTGTATTAGCCTGGGGACCTTCCTTATCATTTCTCACTGTGTCTCTTCTGTAGACCATGGGTTTGTTTTTCCCCAAACTATTCTTAGCCATTCACACTTCTACATGCTACTCTCTATATAATCTATAATCTATAAAAATGTAATAACGGGAGTCAAGATAAAGTTAGACCTTTGTCACCAAGAGTATTATCAGTGTAAGAAAGTGGAATAACTCATAATTGAATATGTCTCTTTTGGGGTCTTTATTGGAGTTTGTTTTAAGTTAATTTTCAGTATAAAAACACCAAATAGAATAGCACCTCTCAAAAACTAGCATGAATTTCAATTCAACTCCACCTAAAAATTATTAGTTCAGGGCCTACTTTGTCCAAGATCCAATAGAGATTATTGGGGATGCAAAGAGTTTAAATAAGTGAGACAAAACATGGACCCAGACAACTAGACAAGAAAGAATTTAATAAGAACAAATGCAAACTCAAAAGATTGTAGGAAAATGGAGGAGGGAGGCAGGATTTTTAGTTTGAGGTTTGGAGGTTCAGTAAAGGCACCACAAAGATTTCAATCACTGGACATCTTCAATCAGGGAAAATTCTAGGCATGGAGAAAAAACTGCATGGATTCACGGAAGCAGGTAAAGACTGGTTAATGTCAGGGAATAGCTAGTAGTTGAATGTGAAAATAAGGCTAGAGGGGCAGCTAGGTGGCTAAGTGAATAGAGCACCAGCCCTGAATTCAGGAGGACCTGAGTTCAAATCTGGTCTCAGACACTTAACATTTCTTAGCTGTGTGACCCTGGGCAAGTCACTTAACCCCAGCCTCAGGGGAAAAAAAAAAGAAAATAAGGCTAGAAATGAGGTATAGTATCAGATAGTGGAGGGTATTAAATGCAAGAGTAAAGACTTTGTATTTATCCTGTAGACAATGGATACCACTGTAGATTTTTAATTAGGTCTAATTCATCTAAAAGGACAATTATTTGTCAGCCACAGAAGGATAATTTAGAGAGGGGAGGAACCAAAGACAAGAGCGGCCATCAACTGCTCATCAAGAGTTCTGGTAAGGTATCTAGGTGCAGATTATGGTACATTCTTGGAACTATATTACTCAAGCTCAGGAGAGATTGGGACTGAATATACAGATTTAGGAGTCATCTCCATAGAGGTGATACTTGCAGTCTTAGGAATGAATGAAATCACCCACTTGGACAAGAAGACTAAAGACAAAATCTTGGGGAATCATTTTTAAAAGCAGCTACTGTGTTTAAAAACAAAACAAAACAAAACAAAACAAAACAAAACAAAACAAAAACAAGCTTGGGGGGGAGGGGCAGTCATAAAAGTTTGAGAATCTGTAACTCCTGCCCTGGAGGGGCTGACAGTCTAGTAAAAGAACATGCACAGAACATGTGCAGGAATAGGCAAATAGAGTGGTGTAGGAACTAAAAGAATTGAAAGAGTTTTACGGGTCATATACTGTAATTGCATATGAACAAAAAATCCCTTCAATACTATTTTCCAATGAATGACCATCTCTACCTGATGCTCAGAAAGGGAAAGAAACACACACACACACACACACACACATACACACACACACACACACACACACACACACACACACACACCCCATGAAGGCATTGGACGAGATACTTTTTTCCTAGCTCTACCTTTCTACCATTCTGTGATTTCCATTTTAAGAATTCCGGGGCAGCAGTTGATAAATGGCACATGTTGTGCAATGGTCTCCTAGTTGGGGATCACCATGCAGCTATTACCTCTGAGTTGTTGAAAAGTGGAATTAGCAAACAAACAGTTTTGTGCTGTTGGCAGCTTCCTTGAGATACTTGACTGCATGGAAAATATTACCATGCTCTTAATGGCAATCTTTTATTCATTTTTATGAGAACTGACCATCAGAGGAAGAATTTAAGACAATGAAACATTAAAGAATATAAAAATAATTTTGTGGAAATGTCAGCAGATATGAATGTTTCCCAAATTACAACTACCTCAGACAGAAATATAACAGTTTTTTTTTAATCTTCTAATGATAAACATTCTAGTAACTTGGTAAAACTGAGTTTGTTCAAAATGAATTTTACAAGGATTTAGAATCCATATTTCTGTGACTAAGAATAAAAGATATTCTATAGCAGTTTTTTGAGAAGAAATATGCCCTTTAAAAAACCAATTAATGTAGCATTTCTCAGTGCCCATTGCATCCAGGCCCTTCTCCAGTTGTCCGGATCTATATCTTATCACTGGACCCTGATGGCTCTGGAGGGGAAAGTGAGGCAGGTGACCTTGCCGCCCTCCTTCAATTCGGTTAAATTCACTTGCATGTCATGGCATCCCCTCCCTGGGATCATGGTCCTCTTCGAGAAGGACGAACAAACAACAACAAAATTTTGACTTCTTGGCAGCTTTTGATATGCTGGGCCAGCTCCCCTTAGAAACTCTTGTGTTTTCTGACTTGTGACTTTGCTCTTTGTTGCTTTATCCTGTTCTTCCTTGTCTATGTCATATCTATATCACTTCTTCTCACTATGTTGGTGCCCAGAAGCTTTATCCCAGATTTTCTCATCTTTTATTTTTTTTATGCTCAGTGACAACATCACGTCTCATAGGATTAATAATCATCTTTTTTTGTAAATGATTCCTAGGTCTGTATGTCCAGCCTTAGTCAGTTTCCCCAGCTCTAGGAACCAGATGCCTATTGGATGTTTAGAACTATATGACCTATTGGCTGAAATTCAATATGTCCAAAGCAGAACTTGTTTTCTCACCTTCCCTCTCCCACTCATTATCAGTCTAGTAACCTAGCTCTGTAACCTTGATATTGTTCTCAATTTCTCAATAGCCAATCAGTTGCTAGCTCCATAACTTATGTATACCCAGTTTCTCCACTCACATCTCAAAATCTTGTCACCTCTCATTCAGATAGACTGATGCCCCAGGTTCAAGTCTTCTCATTTCCAATCTATCTTTCACACAGTTGTCAGAACAATTTTCCTAAAGTGCAGGCATAGCCAGGCTGTTCCTTGCTCATTAATTAATAGGGACTCCTTGTTACCTTTAGCATCAAATGTAAAACCCCTCTGACATTTACAGTTCTTTACATTCTGACCCCTTCCTGCCTGTCTAGCCTTATTACATACTAATTCCCTGCATGCACTCTATAGTCAGATTAAACTAAACATGTAAAACTCCATTGCTTGTCTCAGTACATTTCTGTTGGGTGTACCCTCATTCTTGTAATGAAAATGAGGTAATGCCTCACTTCTTCTTGGAGACCCTGCTATCCTAAGACTCAGCTGAAGTTCCATCATCTGTCTTTTCCGGTCCCCCTGGCTGCTGTACCTCTCCTTCCATTTCCTTACAAAGGTTATCTTGTATGTGTTTTATATATGTTCATATATGTGCAAGTTGTTTTTTCAGTTAGAATATAATGTCCTTGAGGGCAGATTCTGTTTCTTTTTATTCTTGTATTCCTTTTATACCTTGTGTGTATATATATATATGTGTGTGTGTGTATGTATGAATTTATATATGTGTGTGTATATATATGTATATGTGTAGCTATACCTAGATATACCTAGAACCTGGCACAGTACCTGGCATATAGTGGGTACTTACTTATTGATTGATACTCATTTTGGTAAAAAAAAAAAAAAAAATTAGCATTCAGTCCATCCTGCATCATACATAAATGTATGATGTGTTACACAGAACACTAGCTGGAGTGTCAAAAAACCCAGGTTGGGATCCTGCTTCCTCCTCCTCCTGCTAGCTTCCCAGATTTCAACAAGACATTTCAGTGCTCCATGATCAGTCTTTCTTATCTGCAAAATCAGAGGACACTTATGATTGCGCAGTCAACTCTCACGAAATTGTTGGGAGAATCGAATAAGATAACATCTACACAATACTGAATATCCATCAAGTGTCATGTCACGTGAGCTCTTATTAGTTCCCATTTTTCAGTTCAGAACTCCAAAATGTAAGTGCTTGCTAATGGCATGAAGCTCCTAAGCTACAGTCATTTGACAGCTATCATTTTTTTGTTTTGTTTTAAAGTTCCTCTGGCAGCATACAAGTGGTTGGTTTGTTACCTACTACGAGAGAGTTATCAAAAATTAAATCAGGAAAGAAAATCTGGAAGTGGTGATTTTGAAGCAAGAAACAACTGCCAGGTACTAATCTGGTAACTTTTTAAGCTTTTGATTCCTTCCCCTCCCCAAGTTTTTAGCTGCTTATGCCTCCTAGTAATATAACTTTAAGTTGACATAATGTACTGACTCAGTTTTTCATTATTTTCTATTGTTTGGAAAGCCTCATGTGAGTCTTTAATTCTGCAGTTTGTTGGAGGGAATTAACAGTTTGTAGTCTTGTGGTTAGAGTCCTGATCTGGGAATCAAGAAATCTGTCTTAATTTTCCAGATTTGCCCCTGACTCATCAGAGATTAAGTGGTTTATTCCAGTCATACATCTTCACTGTTTGTTTTTCTTTTATAAAATGAGGATGTAACCAAATCTTGTCTGTTCTAATAGAGGAGAAAATGTGGTGTGAATCATTCACATTGGTTTAGATTGTGATTTTCTTCTATTTGGGGCAGTATGTTTCTTGAATCTTGATTTTCATAGTACAAAAATGTTGGTTAAAAAGTATCTGGGACACAAAATTTATTTTACTATAAATAAATTTTATTATAAATAAATACACAAATAATGTATGCCTGTACACAAATACATGCTCTGTTATAGAAAGTAATACTTGTAATTAATCATACTGTAATCAAATGATGTGCTCTGCACATATAGCAGTGCATTTAATATATGTGTATATGTATTATTTATAAGCAATCTATAAATAATTCATATATCTATACTCACACACACACATATTATGTACATCATCACCCTTTCTGTCCTAGACACTTTCTTTGTGCCTTTTCGTAACCTTGTCATGATTTAAACAAATCTACCTACATTCTCAGGGGGCAGCTGCGAGGAGCAGTGGTTGGAGCCTGGCATCAGGAAGACTCCTCTTTATGATTTCAAATCCAGCCTCAGACACTTACTGACTCTGGAAAGTCACTGAACTGTGTTTACTTCAGTTTCCCTATCTATAAAATGAGTTGGCGAAGGAAATGGCAAACACCTCTTATAGCTTTGCCAAGAAAAAAAACTCCAAATGGAGTCAAGAATAGTTGGACATGACTGAAATGACTTCTGACAACATTACCATAACAACAAACCTACTTTCTCAAATACTTAATTCTTCACATTAGCTAAAACCTCAGTTCCTCTGAGGAATCACATCCTTGCCAGTCTTCTCTACTGCAGATAATCTTTTCCATTTCCTTCCAAATTACAAGGTTAGAGGGAGGGTCAAAGGTTAATTAAAACTTTGCTACTTTTCATTCTTCTCATATGCAGTCATTTAGCAAGTTCTGTGATTTCTACTTCTGATCTCACATCTTTTTTCTTTAATTTCTTCTTGCTAGGATTATACTAATTCAGAATTTAATGGGATTACCCAATTTAGAATTGGAAGGGCTTTTAGAGATGATCTAATGTCCTCATTTGGCAGTTGAGGATTTTCATGACTTCTTTTAAAAATTATTTTTTATTTTTAACATTCTTTTAAAATTTTCAGTTCTAAATTCTCTCCCTTTTTCCCACCCTCCTCTCACCTACTGAGAAGGCAAACAAAATGATATCAATTATACATATAAAATCATGCAAAACATTTCCATATTAGCCATCGTGCAAAAAAAATTAGAAAAACAAGAGAATTGTACATCCTTTTGCACTTAGAGTTTATCAGTTTTCTGTTTGAAGATAAATAACATTTTTTTTCATGAATCCTTTGGAATTACTTGAATCATTGCATTGAACAGAGTAGACAAGGTTTTTATAGTTGATCATCATAACAACTATTACTGTGCATAATGCCAACTCTTCTCAGGCCCAGTTTTTCTCACTTCACTTTGCATCAGTTCATGTAGGTCTTACCATGAATCCAACCCCTCCATCATTTCTTATAATACAACAGTACTCCATCACCCAATCATATGTCACAGCTTGTTCAACCATTCCCCAATTTATGAGCAGTCCCCCAATTTCCAATACTTTGCCACTACAAAAAAAGAACTAATTTAAACAGTTTGCACATAAAAGTCCTTTTCCTTTTTCTTTGATCTCTTTGAGATTCAGACATAGTAGTGCTATTTCTGGGTCAAAGGATATGCACAGTTGTAAAGTCCTTTGGATAGAGTTCCCTATTGTTCTATAGAATGGTTGGACCAGTTTACAACTTCACCAACAGTTTATGAATGTATCTATTTCCCATGATCCCCTCAGTATTTGTCATTTTCAGTAGTTGTAAGATGGCACTTTAAAGTCATTTTTAATTTACATTTCTTCTTTTTCATGTGTCTCTAGATAGCTTGATTTTCTTCTTCTGAAAACTGTCTATTCAAAATCTTGGATCATATATCATATAGGGAATAGCTCTTATTTTTATAAATTTGATTCAGTTCCATATATATTTGAGAATTGAAGCCTTTATCAGAGAATTTTGCTTTAAAATTATTTAATGATGCTTGTCTGTGGTACATTTTAGCAAAGTGTAATTTATCTACTTATTTCATTTAATTAGATCTATTTTTACTTTTGCTTTGGCTGACATCGAAATTTCTATTCTTGCCTTTTTTTTTTCCCCTTCAGCTGAAACATAATGATTTTGCTATGTTTGCATTTTATATGTGAGCTCATTCCATTCACATTTGGTTATTTCATTCCATTCTATTTTCTTCTGTTTCACCTTCTTTCTCTCATTTCTCTCTTCTGAAAATTCTGTTTTACTTCTGTCCTTTGACTCTTATTCTCTTCATTTCCTGTTTCTTTATTGAATAAGATAGATTTCCATACCTAACTGAATATGTGTCTCTATGTGTGCATGTATATTTTCTGTCCTAGAACCAATTCTGATGAGAATAAGGTTCAAGCATTGCAAGTCAATCCCTCTTTCCCCCATTTGCCCCTCTATTATATAAATTTCTTCCTTGGGCATCTCTTTTATATAAGTGAAAAAAAAATTTCCTCATTCTTCCTCTCCCTTTCCCTTCCGCCTAGTACATATCTTTTTCTTATACTCTATCATTTCTCTTTTTTTTTATGAGGTTATCATATTTGAATTGTTTCTTTAAGCTGCTTACAATTTTCTCCTTGAACCTGGAGCTATGAAATTTGACTATAATGTTCCTGGGGATTATTGTTTTAGAATCTTTTTTCAGGAGGTGATGAGTAGATTCTTTGCATTTCTTTATCCTCTGATTTTTGGGTATTAGGGCAGTTTTCCTTGATAACGTCTTAAAATGTCTTGACTTTTTTTTTTTTTTATCGTGGCTTTTAGAACAATTATTTTTAAATGATCTCCATTTTCCACATCAGTTCTTTTTCTAATGAGATATTTCACATTTTCTTCTATTTTTCATTCATTTGGCTTTGCTTTTTTTGTTTCTTGCTTTCTTATAGAGATTGGCTTCCAACTGCCCAGTTCTAATTTTTAAGTAATCCAAAATATATTTTGTACCTCCTTTTCCATTTGACCTCTTCTAATTTGGGAGTTCTTTTGTCCAATGAATTATTCTACCTCTTTTTCCATTAGACCAATTCTATTTAAGGTGCTATTTTCTTTAACTATTTTTTGAATTTCTTTTACTGAGCTGTTAATACTCTTTTCATAAGAGAATTTGTTGTATTGCCCTCATTTTTTTTTCCAATTTTTTCTCTAACATGCTTATTTCTTCAAAGCTTCCAGGAATTCTTGTTGGGCTTGAGTCCAATTAGCATTTTCTTTAAGGATTTGCTTATAATGGTTTTTGCAGGGGTGTCATCTGATGGTTATATCTTAATGTTCTTGCCAGTGTAGTGGCCTTTTATGCTCATTCATTTTTGATTGTTGTTTGTTCGTTTTCCCAGCCTATTTCTTAATTTTGAATTTTATATTAAAGTTGGGTTCTGCTCACCTGAAAATCTAGTCTGAGAGCCTGCAAATATTTAGTACTTCCCAATCCTTGATGAAGTATGTAGTCTCTCCTGGTTTATATTATGGTCTTTTTTTCTCCCCCAGTAAGAGCCTTTGCAGATGCAACCCCAATTGTTTTAATACTTTTCCCAGGGCCCTTGCTTCCTTATGATTCTCCCTCCTGTGTCCCCTCCCCCTGAGTCCACAGTTCTAGAACTGTGATCCAGAACTAAATAAGGACAATAGACGTAGCAATATGTACCACACTTACCCAATGTCTGCAAAAGACCCCCTGCCACCTTTCTGACTACTTGTCTGACCCTTTTACTGTCTCTGTCCTGAGAGCTCCTGAAACTGTTGCTGCTGCCACTGATGCAGCAGTCTCCAAAGGCCCACCTCTTGGGCTGTGACCATTTGTGCTCTGGCCAGCCCCCCAAACTCTGTGTTACAGACCTTTCTCACCGATCTTCTAAGTTGTCTTAAGCTGGAAAAAAAATGCCTCGCTGATTTTTTTTTTAATTTCTCCAAACTTTGATCTGAGAAGTTATTTTTGCCTCTTCATCTAGCATTCATTCCCTTATTGATTTCAGTTTTTCTAGGTCCAGTAGTCTTACATAGTCCCATAGTCTTACAGTTCCAACTGTAACAGCAGATATGTCCATCCTGCTTTACCCTCCCTGGCCTTGGGCTTCATCCTTACTCATGACTGCTTCACTTTTTATCTTTTCCTCTTTCCCACTTCTTTACTTTTGCTAAACTTGCTCTTAAGTTTCACTATGATCTGGGACCATTGGAAACTCAGAGTTTCTTCCTGTGGTGGCCAGTCTCCTGGTGAAGAGCTTCTCTGTACTGAGCTATGCTAGTCCTCAGAGGACCCGTGTAGGGGCCTTTGTCAGACCTCTCTGGAAGATTTTCCAATGGGACTAATGTATCTCCATTTTTGCCCCCAATAGTTCATTATTAAATGTTCGGTAAATGTTATCTTCTTTCCTCAGAGTCATTATAATGGGATTATACTTGACTTCAAACTCAATGAAAACACACTTGGAAACTGAATTCAGAAAAGTTGGAGCTTATTCTTTTCACATCTCTCTGTTCAGAAATTTTCCTGTTCACTCACTTCCCTGGGAACAAAGTGAAACAGACTTACCTCTATCTTCCTTTAATTGGAAGTGCTAGAAAGTCCAAACACCTGTGCAGGGACGAGATCCTGATTCTTGTCATGGTTCTGTTTCACATATGGTGCTGGGGGATCCGGGGCAAGTCACTTAAACCCTAAACCCAGCTTCCACCTTTGTAAATGGGAGTATTCATAATTACAGTACCTACTGCATAGGAAACTCAATCCAAGCAGAAAGGAACTCCTTAGTAAAATGTTCATGAACCACTCTGGCTTTCAAAACTCTCTGCCTGACAAACAGTCTCCTTGTGATGATCTTGTCTGCATTTAGCCAAGCTGATCCTCTGAGGAGTCAAGCACAGTCTTTCACCGAGTCTCTCCTAGAGACTTTTCCAGAACCTCCAGGAGTTATGTTCATTTGACAAGACCTTCAGAAATCCAGACCCCCTCTCCACTGTGATTCAGTGTTAAAGTAAAACTTTAGAGGAGAATCGCGGGCACATTTTGGGTGAAATGATTCATTTTGTAGACCAGCCTGAGAACTGAATCAGTTTTTAACAGTATTTTTTTCCTAGGAGAAAATACATTCTTCAGTCAACTTTTAGATAACATGTTTGTAGCCAATTATAGTTAGTACCTTGTATTAGACCCACTTCATAGGATTGTTGTGAGGTTTCCATGAGAGTATCTATATGATATGCTTTGTAAACTTTAAAGTGCTATATGTTTGTCATCATTATTATTCCACAAAATTGTTCTTCTTGGAGAATTATGAGGAAAGAACATTGTAAACGTTGAATGTGGATTATTATGTCAGTATTCAATGTAATTTATGTGATATCAATTAGTTATTTCAAAGTTATGTTGGAAAATTTAGTATTAACCAAGAATAAATAGCATCACTCGTTAAGGTGTTAGTATATTTTCCCCCTTTTAAAAGATTATATTTTATAAATAACAAAATAGTACAACTGATGGTTTATTTTGCAGATTTTTTTCCCCTTAAATTTTCTCAGGTGGATATTACCGGCCAGTAATTTTTAAATATCTTCAATGGAATTCTGGGTAAATCCTTTTTTGGATTCACTAAATCAGAAGAAAGATCACTGACTCTTTAGGGCTTTAAATGAATATTAGCATATATTCAAATCCTAACCCAGCCTTGAGAGATGTGATAAAAGTTTGTTTTTGACAATCTCACCTTGCCCTTTTTGTGTCTTCCCTCCTCCAAAACCATGGTGACAGTTTTCCTCAGTTCCTCCAAGTTATTTTTAATCCCAATCTCAGAAAAATTGGCCTCTAAGAAAAGACCTGATGAACTTATTCACATTAATTAAAAAGATTATTGATAGGGTTAATGCGTTGTTTTCCCTACCAGTATTTCTAACAAATGAGAAATCCTCAAGCCTGAAGAATGCATTTTTATAGAATTTCAGGTATCAGACAAATGAGTTTTGAATAAATTTGAGGGGGAGCAGGCAGTCTTTTCTGGCATACTTTAAATTACATAGTTAACTTACTCAAAAGACAACTCTAATCAAATCAATGTTAGAATTATCATGTGATTATAATTCCAGTGTATTATAAAGCACTGAGAAAGTAGTTATTCGGTGTTTAAGAAGTGGTATTTATATTTCTTTTTAGTCAGGTATTTTTTAAATTGAGGTTCTTTTTCAGTCATTTATTATGCTGAATTTTTCTTAGATCTTTATATTTAAGTTAATTAGCATACTATAGTGTTTCTATTGCATTTTTTTATTTATTTATTTTTTTAGGTTTAACTGTATCTATTAAGCCAACTTCACATACTACACCATTGTATACTAGTTATTCTTTGACTGAACTCTTAAGTTTATCTTCTCATCAAGAGCATATACATTTTAGGTCATATGTAACTTTTTCTTCTCTTTCATGAACTCTATGATGATAACATAATCACTTGCTCTGACAGTTATTTTTTCTTTGGCAGCTACTTTCATGGTTTGGTCAGAGTCTGGGCCAGATAGTAATTCCTCTTGTTTCTTTGCTTTTTGAAAGAGAAAATTATGATGATGATCGTCATCATCATCTACATATTATTGCTATGCCAGCTTTCTGTTTGATAAAATTAATTTATTAAGTGTAAAGAACAGAGTATAAATTATCTCATTAATTATTTGGGTCAGTTCAGTGAAGAGAGGAAATTGGGGTCAGAAAAAGAACCTAGAATAGTGAGGACAAAGAATATTTATGAGAAATGAATCATCAGAGAGATGGAAATACAGATTATGATCGGAGAGGGCCATTACAGAAATAAAAGTTATAGAAGTGATATAGTTTGGTGTGGTAGAAAAGTAGATCTCTTAAGATATGAGCAGTGTTATCAGTAGCTATAATATGGGAGTTGAGAAAATTAATGATTTTGGAGGACACCATTTTGAAGGAAACGTTAAAGTAAGATACTAAAGTCACCAAGAATTAGGACATATGTTGGGGAAGAGGGGAAGACTGTGAGCCAAGTGTAGAACTCCTTGAGAAAGGAGGCCAGTAACTAGTAAAGTAGTATATGATAGCAAGGAAGATTTAGGTTGGATGACACAGAAAGTTGGAATGAAGATTTTAGAATCGTGGGTTCATCAATATAAAACTTAGATCGAAAGGACCATACAGGTCATGTAGTCCAAGTCATTTCCCCTTGTATTATTGACTTTGGTGTGTGTAAGAGCTCTCTCTCCTCCTGACTTCTTACTCTGCCACATTTTAGGTCGCTCCTTGTTCTTTTGGAATCTTTACATTATATGTGAGTGTATGTATGTATTTATACATGTATATATTGGCATATGCATTTATACATCTATGTATATGTGTGTATGTGTATAAGTGTTTCTGCTAGGTCATATGAACATGCAATTATTCACTTGGTCTTTTTGATCCTTAGCCTATATTTCCAATAAGTTTTCAAACATTCTACAGCCATCTGTGGTCTGTTTACTTTTTTAAAGTACTACTCTTAGTTTTGTCCTCGACTGTTGCCAGCATGATGTTGTAGTTCAACCGAGTAACTGCTTGATAGATTCTTTTGGCTTTCTGGGGCCCATGAAAGTTTTGGAAAAGTTACTCATCATTTACCAGAGCTCAAAAGTATTTCATTTTAGTTAGAAGTGCTTTTAGCATCTCTTCTAAACACATTTCTTAGAGTATGTTCCAAAGGCTTCCTCAGTTATCACATCTGAATTTTATATCATATCTCCCCTAAAGCCTTACTCTTGCCTATTTGCCATTGCCTGAATCCATTCCTTTATCTACCACATCATCCTCAGTTCCTGAGACATTATCTCCCACCATCGCAAATGTTAACTTCTTCTTGAAAGCTTGCCATCAGCTACTCTATTATTCTGTTACCTGGGACCATCTTTTCCCTTCTTATGCACTTACCACGTTAGAATTTGTAATATAACCACCTGTATACATATTTCATCTTCCCAATTAGACTCTGTGCTCTTGGAGGGCAAGGACCATTTCTTATAAATAAGAATATAAGTTCTATCTTGGGGTGTATGAATTACATAGAAAAAGTAGGGAATGGAGTTCTGATTTCACTGGGATAGAGAACTCCCAAATGAGGAGGCTCCTTTTATGAATGTAAGTCAGCACCTTCTCTGCAATTTAGGGTCCTTAGGTTGGCTGAATGACTGGGAGGTTAAGTGACTGGCCTAGAGTCACATAGCCAGTAAATGTCAAAGGCAGCACTCAAACCTTGGTTTCTCTGGCCTCCAGGTCAGGTCTCGATCTTCTTCCACTCTGCTCATGATAGGTACTTTATATGTTTGGTAAATGAATGCAATTAAAGTCCTTCTTATGTGATTTTCTCCCCCCCCCCAAGGCCTACTACTGCCATTCCCTGGCTCTTGTCTTCATTGAGCACACAGTGTTACAGAGGTATCATGAATATACACACCAGTCCAGCATACCAGCTCCTCTTCAGCCCGTCCTGAAGCGTCTCAGTGCTTTGTATGGACTCTGGTCTCTAAGTCACCACATGGGAGTGCTCTATCAAGGTGAGAGGCTTCCTTTCATTATATGACAAAAGCAGCAAGATATATGGGGTTTTTTGTTGTTGTTTTATTTTGTTTTTGCAAAAGAGAAATGCCCTCATTGAAAGGGAAACCAACAGTATCCATTTTTCTTTAAGTACATATTACCCAATCACATTTTAGCTTTCTCTCAATCAGATTCTTAGACATGGAGCATTACTGTAATAAAATTAAAATTATATTGTAAAAATAACCAAATAGGAAGAGTAGGAGACAAATCAGAGTGAGATTTAAATTCTAATAGAGAAGTAGAAAATCTCCTTACACTATACATTCTTGTACATGGAAATTATTAGCCTATTCAAGAGCCATATAAAATTTTCTTGTGCCCTATCCCAATCTACTTGGAAATAGTTTACCCTCTTTTGTAGTCACCAAGCTATTACTGTATGTTCCTGCTTCAAAATAATTTATTAAAAGTTGGTTGAATTAATGGCAGGATTGTTTCTAAAGGGATTTCATAGTTTATAGGTCTTCTTAGGAGTGCTCATTATTTTTTTCCTGAAATCCTTTTTAGTTTTTTTTTTTTAACCAAAAAAATGTGTTTAAAATAAAACCCTTTAATAATATGTATATATTCTATGTGTGCATCATGTGCCCCATTAACAGTCTGTTGAAGCCTATGGAGCCCTTCTCAGAATAATGATTAAATACATAAAATAAAATACCTAGGATTGACAGATAAATCAAATATATTGAAATTCTGTTTATATATATATGCATATGCACATATACATATACATACACATGCACATATCAAGTTCACAGACCCTAAGTTAAGAATCTCTCATTTTGATTCTCATATCCTTGAGGAGGAACTTTTGTTGGAAAAGAACACTGCACTAGGAATCAGGAAACCTAGATTTTAATCCAGACTTTGGGACCTTATGAAAATTACGCAACCTTTTTCATCTTATAAAAAATAGAAATTGTAAACCTGCCTTACATTCTTCAGAGGGTTTTTGTGAAGTTCAAATGGAATACCAGATATGAAAATGTAAAGCAGTTCAAAAATAGAAGTTATTGATATTGTTTCTAACTAAACAAAGACAGGTTAAATTATGGGCAAAATGAATCTGATTACTGGGTCAGGCAAAAAAACATTTTACAGAGTAAATTGTAATTTTACAGGCCTAATAGTTCGGAAAATTATCTTCAAGGGCACATGTATATTTTTAAATTATTCTTAATTTAGGATCCAGGACAGTTTTTAAAATGTATTCCATTCTTATCTGTGTTAATATCTGTGTATGTATGCTATATATATTTGCAGGTGGATATTTTTCTGGGGAACAAGCAGGTAAAGTGATAAAGAATGCTATTTTGGACCTGTGTGCAAAGGTGAGTCCAATTAACTTTTAGTGCCGAGTATTAATATCATTATGTGGTAAATCTTAGTCAAACTGGGACTCTAAATTAACCAGAACTTTTCAGCACATCTAACTTTTAAGGAAAATCAACAAAACTACATGAAACAATTTTAAATCAGTAGTTGAATCACATAACTAATGTTCATAGAATGCTCATATGGTTGTAGATTATTAGGCCCTTAGAACAAAGGCTGAGGGCCATTCTAAGGATATTTGGAACGTAGAATTTCAAAATGGGAAGGGTCCTTAGAACATTAGCTACCGGAGCTGGAAGGGAACTTTTTAAGGTCATATGGTACAATCTTCCTCATTTATACAGACAGGAAATCTGAGGCCCAGAGAGGTAAACGAATGTGCCCTGGGTCATTCAAAGTGGTCATCAACAGATCTGAAGCTGAAATCCAAGTCTCCCAGGTCCTAGTCGGGTCCTTTTTGGGGATAATGAGGAAGCTGAGACTATATTCATATCAAATTCCTACATGGTCTGCATTAACTATTTACCATCACAGGATGGTAGGGTTGGAAGAGATTTTAAGAGATTGTATAGCCCAACCTTCTCTTGTATAGAGCAAGAATAAGGTTTATAATGTAAAGGTTACTTAGTCACAGGGACTCAGAAATTTCATAGCAAAGACAGATTCTGGCTTCAGCATTCTTATTACTATATGATGCTTCCTTCCCCCCCCCCCCAGTTATGTTCATACTCTTTTGATGTCATATCTTCAGATACTTTAATTTATTTAATTATCAAAATTAAATTTTTACTATACTTTGAATTGAGAGAAAAAAAATGTATTAATTTATGTTTTAAGATTTTCAACACAATTTTGAAACAAGGGTTTCAATTAGCTCCAAAATTTGTTTAACCAAAGTATCCAATTTCCAGAACAAGTTTTTACTGTACTATTGTTTTACTTGGATGAATAAAAATGAAAATTACACATGCCATTTTAAAAGTTCATTAGCAAGATAACACACAAGTTTTTCATTACTCTAAAGTTATTATCATGAAAATAAAAATGATTTCTTTGTGTTCACTTTATGCCTGGATCGCAAGCATGAATGAATAAATATTTGTGTACTACTCATGACTGTAAAGAATATGCCATTTGGCTAAATATAAATTCTACTTATTTCTCAAATCATTAAAATAAATTCAGTGTAGCTTAGACTTAGAAAATGTTTATGAAAAACCTTTAAATTGAAGGAACAGTCAAAATATATTTTTGTATAGTAAACATACAATTTTAGATTTCTTATGAAATTACTCTTTGGTTAATGCTTATGTTTTCTCTTTTCCTTAAAAATGATTTCATTTTTCAATCCCAACCAATATGTGGGATAACCCTAATGTCTCAATGTGTATCCCATACTCTTTTCTTTATGTAAAATTTAAAATAGGAAGATTTTAACTTTTCATATATATGCTTTGGAGTAACTCTCTCACACACACACACACATACACACACACACATATGTAGGCAAGACAAATACAATTTTGAGCTTTCTATTGGAATTTTTTTTTTTTAAGTTTTTCTGAATTGATAGTTCCTCATTTATTCTATTACTAATTAGGCTGTGGTATTCGATTCAGTTTTTATGTGGGCCAGTTGCTTTGTAATCTCAGACTATTTCTCTAGCTTCCGACTTCCTATATTGGAAAACTGTGCTGTTGTGAATAATAAAGGACAAAGGCAAGGTGCTACGTGTGATTTAGTGAAAATTCAATCTACTGGGACAACTAGATGATGCATTAGATAGAGCAGCCATGAAGTCAGGAGGACCTGAGTTTAAATCTGGTCTCAGATATTTAACACTTCCTAGCTGTGTGACCTTGGGCAAGTCACTTAACCCCAATTGCCTCAGCTTAAAAAAAAAGAAAGAAAGAAAGAAAAGAAAAATCAACTGACTGCTAGAAAAACAGAAGAGAGGAAGCTCAGTAGAATCTATTCACCACAAAAAAGATAATTGTTATTTTTAGTCCAGTTGTGTCTGTCCATCAAAAATAAAATGTGATGTATTGGTCAACCTGCCATCTGAGGGAGGGGGTGGAGGGAAGGAGGGGAAAAGTTGGAACAAAAGGTTTGGCAATTGTTGATGCTGTACAATTACCCATGTATATATCTGGTAAATAAAAAGCCACAACAAAATTTAAAAATAAAATGTGAAATGCTTTAGTATAAAAATATATATATATATATAAATATCCAATTTTCTTTCATCTATTATATTCTGATTTATGTAACTTGTTGAATCTTGGCAGTTACAAACGAGACCTAAAACTTTATTCATAACCTCGCCTTTCTATTAGAGCAATTCATTTTAATCATACAATAAAATATTTTAAAACAATGTTTTTGAATTTAAAGGGAGTTCCGAGGGAATCTCCTATATAGATTTTATTTGTCATCTTGAGTAATGGTGATATAATGACTGAATAATAAAACATTAATGACGGTCGTGGACCATTTCTTTTTATTACTTTACTAATTGGTCATAAACATCTTTTTTGATATTTTTTCTAACTAAAACAGAGAATACCTGGTAAAACAAGAGACAAAAGAGACAAGACCAGGAAGACAGTTTAAAAAAAAAATTAATGAGTTGCAAAGAAAATGATTTCTTTATGAGTGTATCTGGCCTCATTGAAAATAAAGGACAACATGGTAAAAAATATTAAAATGCAAACTAAAGGAATCTGTTATCCGAGCCAATAAGGAGATAATATGCTCGTAATGGATCTGTGTGTGAGTGCTTCAATTGCCAGTGGATTGTGGCAACAACTCTATTGCAATTCTTTTACTCACTGGTAACACCATAGAAACTCTTAAGGAACTGCCAAGTTTACAAACTTTTGTTTCCAAACAGCTGAAAGATGATGCAGTTGCCCTGGTAGATGTCATCGCTCCTCCAGACTTCATCCTGAACTCACCAATTGGCAAGGCTAATGGCGAGGTAAAGAGGAAATCTTTCATTGTTTTGGAAAAAATAACTTAGGGAAATGGGCAAATGAGGAAATTGAGAGCCTAAAGGTTGGCCACAGCTGTTCTCAAAGAGAGTGTAAGGGCTGCTGTCTGCATCAGCGGAGGGAACACTCACACTGGTGCAATCACAGGTGGTTGAAGTCTTGTGCAAATGAGAGGCTCTTTGCAGCTCTCAGATTCTACAATTCTGAGCAGAGACAACAAAAAACACAATCAATAATAACCAATGATCACATCATTACTACATGTGGTTTTAACAAATAAACTGTGTTGAGATCAAAAATTTAACCATGTGCTCCTGGGTGAGGAGTTTATATTAACAACTAACGATCAAATCATTACTGGATATTGTTTTAAAAAATTTGCTGAAATTGATAATTTAACCATCTTGTGTGGGGAGTTCATATTAAATACAAATCAAGAGTAATGCTTCAAATTGTGAAATAAAATATTGAGTTTGTAACGTGTGAAGAAAGTAGAAGACTAAGCTCATATGTACAGGAAAATGAAAAAATAAAATTGGAAAAGAGGAGGATACTAGAAGGAGAGGTTGATGGAAACATGTAAGATAAAAAGTACCTTAGAAGTTATTGAAGGTAGATAACAGGTAGAAACCTGCATGGAAGTAGTAGTTTCTTAAAAGCCAGAGGCCTATATGCTATTTAAACTGATATTTTCTGACTCATTAATTAATCTGTAGATCCCAGTATTCACTGAAAGTTTGCTTTACATGTTGACTACCCTGATTGTCAGTTTCAGTTAGGAAGAATGTATAATGACTAAAATACTGAATGAAGAACCAGTGTAGCTCCATCTGCTCCTTGGGTGTTCATCCCTTCATCTATAAAAGGAGGCATTTGGAATGATCTCTTAAGTTCCTTCCAGCTCCAGTCTCTGATCCTGTGGTTCTGAGAATGTAGCCAAGGCAACCCTGAGTCTGTGGCTGCACTGTCTTACTCGGCCCATGCTGTGTAGAGAAAACGTGTGACATGAAAATCACATTGTTAGGACTAGATAAAGGATGCTTTTCTCAGATAGCCATTACCAGAATCTGATGATACACATATTTTTACTAAATTAAATTAATGTGTCAAACTTCAGTGATAGTCTATGATAGATATAAAAGGAGCTATCATAATATACTCAAAAATCATAGATTCTCCCTGCTGGAAGGGATTCCAGAGGACATTTAGTCCTGCTTTTAATTAACCAAAAAATCCCCTCTGCTGTGTCCCCAGCAAGTAGTTATCCAGACTTTGTGTGAAAATCTGGAAAGCGATCCATTCCACTCTAGGGTAGTTATTGTTAGGAAGGGTTTTTTCCGCCTGACATCAAACCTAAATATGTTTGTCTACAATTTCCACCCATTGCTGCTAGTTTTGTCCTATGGAGTCAAAAAGTCCAAACTAAATCCTTCTCTCACACTGTATCCCATCAGATGCTAGAAGACAACTTCTTTCCCCTTCCCTTGGGCCTTGGGGGGGCCAAGTCTTCACTTATCAAGTTCTCATATGATATAATCTCAGCACTTGTCTGGCTGTGTTCTTTAGGCTGGCCATCCTTCACCCTTTCAGTACCTGTATCCCAAACTGAACATAGTATTTCAGATATGTTCCACCCACGGTAGTGGGATTTATTACCTCCCTCTTTGTGAACACTACACTACAGATCACATGTTTTTGTTGTTTTAGGCTAACATACTGACATATTTTGTTTGTGATCCACTAAAACCCTGAGGTCTTTTTATTTCCTAGTAAACTGTCACACCTTTCTTACCTTATTTGTTGTTGACTTCATATGCTATATTTTGTGACTTCATTTCAATCTTTTTTTTTTTCCCTAGGACTAAAGATTTATTATTAGTTAAACATTTTTAAATTATCCTGATAACTTGCCAGTGCCCAATTTTGTGTACTTTCAATAAAAGTTTGAGCTGGGAGATAAGGGTTACTTCTATATTCTACCATTTAAACCACGTGTTTCTTTTTTGCAGCTGTATAAAAACCTCTGGACCACTGTCCTTCAGGGAAAGAATGTCCTTGAGAGGGCATCATGGTGGGCTGAATTTTCTACCTATAAACCTACCATAGGAGGTTTGAAATCAAATCTCTAGATTGAGCATGAATGAAGGTACCACTTGGACATTTATCCTTGAGCACTTGCATCCTTTCTACAAAGATCCTGGGCTTGGATGGCTATCATTCTGGCATCCCATTTGACTACATACAGAAGCCTTTGAACAGTGCCACTCTTTTCCAGGACAGCAATCTGTTCTTATCAACCAATTCTGGATACACACCAATCTTGCTTAGCAATATTTGCTTCCCCTGCATGGGGTAATTTATAATTTACCGTTATAATTTGTATGCTTATCATGATTTGCTATGTACATAAAATAGAAACACGGTAAAGTATATTGCCCTTGATAATTGAACAGACTATTTAGATTATTTGAGATTTATTTAGATTATTTGAACTTCATACACTCTATTTTTTTATTTAAATCTGTTGATCATAGTCACTTATTAAGTGCCTTCTTTTTGAGACTTATTACATTTATTCCTGAGAGGGATAACAAATATAAAAAAGAAAAAGTCCTTCAAGGAGCTTACAGTCTAATAGAGTCTGGATAAAATATTTATGTAGATAAAAATAATTCATCTTAGAATATGGTACCAGTAAAAAAAGAATTCAAAATGCTGTGAAATAAAATTAAGTAGACATCACTTCCAGGTAGGGGAAATCAATGAAGACTTAATGGAGGAATTAGCATTTGAAGAATATAACAGGAAGAGATGACAAAGGAGGACATTCCACGGGAGTAAGAATTTGGAAAGTAGAAAGCATGGGGTATGTGCCTTGTGGGAAGTTGATGCTTAGCAAACATTTATTCCATATCCAGGGATTCCATGCCTTTGATCTCTTCAGTCAGTCTGGGGAATGTCTGCTTCACTGAATTCATTGTACTGTTTGATATTTACTCTAAATCCCGATTAGCTTCTAGTATATAATCATTGTAATTCAATTTCATTAATCTGTACTAAATAAGGAAACACAAAGCCTGAATTATGGATTTGAGAGAGCATTGTGGTTTCATTTCTTTTAAGCATTTAACTAGAACTAACCACTAAGAAAATGTGTTTAAGAAGAGAGAAGAAATCTAAAGTTCATTTGCCAGATCATTGCTAATTTGAGACATTCATTATATCCATTTGTTCCCTTCAGTGATTAAAATGTTTCTCCTCTTCATCAAGTAAAATAAATCTATTACAAGTTTGTTTATAGTACTCATTTGTTTAGTAACCTGTTCTCCATAAGTAATGCAAAGGTACTTTCAGACCAGGTTCATTTTCTATAAATCCCAATTTGTATAAATTATGTACAGGCTCCAGTCATTTAAATTCTGTTAAAATGATTGGAGTCTGTACATAATTCTAACTGAATTTGACCCAAATTGAACAATTATAAAGGGCTGAAACTCTGATTTGATACATGGAGGTCTGACAACAGAGCGCTTAAGGCTAATTATAGATCGGACAATATTCTATTAGCATAGGCTTGGAAAATGGCCCTTCCCACTATTCTGTGCTGGTTCAGTCTTTTGGTGTATACAGAGAATTGTGGGAAGGATTAGGGGGTGGAGTAAGACAAGCCAGATTCACTTGGGAGGTAGAAGAGGAAAAGGAAGGTCACAGAGATCCTGTGTCCATTCCCTTCACTTCTACCCCTAACGTCCAAGAATAAAGACCAAGGACTTTTGCTTATCCTGTGGCCAGATGATTTAAGGTATCCAGGGTGCTAACTTGTTCTTCAGATTAAACCTCTGTTTAATTTTGATTAATTGATTGTTTTAGTTTTGATTCCTGACTCTCCTGTTTCTAACCTGGTTTGTTTGGCTCTGGCCACCCAAAGGCCAAATTCCTTCCTTCCCTCCTTGAACCAGGGTTATTAGATTACAGGCAAAAACCGTTCCCAGTCCAGTTATCATGCAATGATAGCATGTTTCCTCATTCACACTATGGTGTTTATAAACAAAGGAATTGATTCTGGCTCTTTCCCTTGGTTAAGTTAGTTTTTATTTGTGTAAGGTCTCAGTCTATCACAATTAAGTATTTTCCCAGTGACTTGATTATGATGGAGAGGAAGGAAAACTGTTACATTGTCTGCCTTCTGGGGCAGAGATTGATCTAAGAATCATTGTCATCAGTGTTGTTTTCATTGTTATTATTGTCAATCAACAACCATTTATTAAGTCCCAACTATGTGCCAGGCACTGTGCTAAGTGCCAGGGATAATAAATAACAACAAAAGTCAGCCCTTCCTCACAAGAAGCTCTCAGTCTAATGGGGAGGGGAGGGACAACATACAAACAGCTGAGTACAAACAAGATATATGCAGGATAAATTGAGATCATCAATAGAGAGAAGGCATTAGCATTAAGAGGGACTGAGAAAGACTTCTTGCAGGTGAGGATTTTTAGCTGGGACTTGAAGAAAGCCTAGAGATGGAAATGAGGAGGGACAGATTTCAGGGTTTTGGGGGGAGTGGGGACAAGTCAAAGTGTAGGTACAGGACAGAAAGTTTAACTGGACTTAGGAAGACCTGATCTCACACCTCCTGACTATAAGGCTCTGGGCAAAAATGGATGTTTTTGATATTCGGGAATATTTTAATTATTGATCATAGTCACATAGCTAATTAAGTGTAAGAACAAGGACTCAATACATTGGTTACAGATTTTTGAGAAAATTAAAATATAGAACAGAAACATTAATCCATATGTATCCAGGAGGAGACAGTTAGGAAACTCAATGAATATAGCACTGGGTCTGGAGTCAGGAAGACCTGACTTCAAACCCAATCTCAAACACTTCCTAGCTATGTGACCCTGTTCCAGTCACTTAACTTGTTTATCTTAATCAACTGGAGATTAATCACTGCAGTACCTTTGCTAGGAAAGCCTCACAGAGAATATTCCAATGCTGTAGTCCAAGGGGTCACAGAGAGTCAGACATGACTAAACAGCCGCACCCATTTTTCTATCAGATAGGAGAGAGAAGAGAAAAGAACTTTTGGGAAGGCTAGGGAAATTCTGATGGTGTGAATGTGGACAAGTCATTTAAACTCTCAATGCTCTAGGAAGCTCTTCAAGACTATAATTTGTGGAGAAAATGCCAGCCTACCTTGACAATGGGAATTCAACCTTGGAAGTTCCTCACACAAAAAAAATCCTAAATCTCCTTCTTCACTCTAACCTATTCAATTCTGAGTGACAGCTTTTATCTTCCTGCTCTACTCTAATTCCGTCCTTGAATGCTACTACAGGAATCCTGAAATAGTATATAATCGCTGTAGTGTAATTATGTTATGTTGTGTACAGCGGTCTTCAGAGCTATATAACAATCCGCTGATCATCTCTGATTAAACCCCAGAATGCTCTGGACAGCAGATGTTCCAAAACTCACTTTTCTTTTACTCTCCAATTTCTACCTCTATACTTTTCTTTCCTAATATGATTTTAAGGAGACCAGATACATGAACTCCCTCACATCTTTACCTTTTTCATCTCACCACACCTTAAAACTAAAATGTCTTCATGTCTCTCATCTTCTTTACTTTTCCATCATCCTTTTCTTTTCCCATGTCTTTTGAGAGCTTGCCCTATTCACTCATATTTTCATTATCTTCCTCTCTCCTCTCTCCTTTCTCCTCTCCTCTCTCTTTCTCTCTCCTGTCCTCCAGCCCTTGTCCCCTCTTTCAGGGTAAACAAATTATAGCAGATGAGCAAAATGGCGTGCTACTTTTCCCATAAAAAATGAAAGGAACAAACCAATGAAATCACTAAGTCTGTTGAAAAATAATAAATTATGCTACTTCCTGAGAGATAGGTGATGGATTTAAAATGCAGAAATTTTGGACCTGGAAAATATCAAAATTTGTTTTGTTTAACTATTATATTCATTACAAGAGGTTTGGATTTCCTGCTTCTTAATGGGGGTTAGGTAAGAGGATTTTTAAGTGGAATAATCTGGAACATTCTTGCATTTATTCAACAATCATTTGTGAATTTATGAAAATCATGAATTATGTAGAGTGCCAACCAAGTTCCAGAAAAAAAGAGACCTTCAAAAGGAATGGGGATAATAAGAGATACATGTACATAAACAATGTTCCAATCCATTTCTGAAAGAGCTCTAGACCCACATTACTATTTGTTTGCTTTATCTTTTGGGGCCTCTTCTGAAACAATCCATGCTAGTAAAGCATAATGGTCACAATAAATGTCTTATGAGTTTACATCCTGATTTCAGAAAGGTCTGGAAAGACTGGAAAGATTGATGCTGAGCGAAACAAGCAGAACCAGGAAAGCATTGTACACAGCAATAGGAGGATTGTGTAATGATTAAGTATCACAGACTTGGTTCTCAGCAGTTCAGTGATCCAAGACAATCCCAATAAACTTTGAATGGAAAACACCATCTACATTCAGAAAGAGAACTATAGACTGAATGTAAATTATTTTCTTTTTTTTTTCTTCTTGTGGTTTTTCCCTTTTGTTCTGATTTTTCCTCATAAAGAAATATGTAATAAAATGAATGTATATGTATAACTAAAAAATATTTTTTGCATGTTTAACTAGAGAAAAGAAAAATTTTTTTAATTTTTTAAAAAGGAAGAATAGGCAAAACTGTAACAGTTTATGAAATCAGAAAATAAGAGGAGTCCAGAATTAAATATAATTTACCCCAGTGAATGCTACTAGCTTCCTCACTTCTTACCAGACTAGTTAAGTTCTGAGCCACTTCAGGGCAACTGTCTTATGGTTTTACATGGTGGATAAAAGCTCAAGTTAATCCTCCAAGACTCTCTCTACCTCAAAGTACATCTCTGAGACATGTCCAGAAATAAAGAAGTCTTCAACAAGTGTTAGGAGGTCCAAGAAACAGAGCATTTTTACACGATCACTAACAAACATCTATTATCAGATAAAAATACATTTAAGTGCTATGATTATCTAATTGCACTATTTCTGTAAGTTCAAACATTAGGGAAAAACACATTCTTTTAACAACCTTAAAAGTGTTAGAAAAAGTTCAGTTTTTAAATCCTATTAATTGGAGAGGCAATATGGCATAATGGATCCATTCCTCTTTGGAGATAGCTGACACAATTTGGCTGTGTGAGCCTGGATAAGTCAGGTAAGCTCTCAATGCTCTAGACAACTCTCTAAGACCAAACTCCTTAATATTCCTTTTCCATAATTTTCCAGCCCCTTTTTTCTACTACAACTTAAATGTCCTATACTGCCCCCCTATATTCTAAAAGATATTAACTAATCTGAGTTTAATCAACATCAATGTATTATTCTTTTAAGTAATATGTGCATTTTTTTTAAGTTTGAATCTCTACATCTTCCTATTTGGCTAAACTTGAAGTGCAGTGGCTTCTCATGGGCCCAAACCCTACTAACTGGCACAGAAAATTTGACCTGCTTCAATTCTCTTTAAACATGATTCCCACTCCCTCCCAAAGGGCTCACCATATTGGTGCTAAACTTAAGTGTGAAAAGCCTAACCTCTTCAGTCCTATTTCAACTAAGCTACTTGCAAGCAATCCAGCAGCCTCTGCCTCAACCAGCAGGGATTACAGGTACATCCAGGGAACAGGTGCATTTTACCAGGGCAATTTTGGAAATAAAATTCAGGAAATCAACAATTGAGCAAATATACTTAATAATTTAAATTTAAAAAGGCAATGTATCAAAGTCTAAAACTTTAAAGTTTAAGTTTCAAGTTTAAAGGTCCTACTACCATCAGCTATTAATGACAGTAAAATTAAAAAAAAAAAAAAATCAGGATCCTTGCCTACCTGGATCCAACACTCTAAAGAACAATTAAAATTCAAGTATCCTCTTCTACTGCATAGGTATGGAAGCTACAGGCACAGTTGGTAAGAAACCAGAAGACATAATATATTTAATAACTTTATAATTCCATATTTAAATCACACCCTGGAAGTTATTTTTGCCATCAGAGACTTCTGAAAAAGCCAGACATAAAACCTGTTTCCCTTCATAAAAGAAGGTTTCTAAAGCCCCAACTAACTCAACATCTCTCAGCAGATGCAAATACTTCCAACAAATGGATTTCAGATGGGACTTAAAGGAAAGAACATGAGTCCCTTAAGAACTAGATCTTCTAATTACACATGTTTAACAATTGGATTACTTGCTGTCTAGGGAAAGGGAGGGAAAAAATTTACAACACAAGAATTTAAGATGAATATTGAAAATTATCCATGTATATATTTTGAAAATAAAAAGTTTTAATTAAAAAAAAAAAGACGAAGAAGAACTAGATCTTCCTTTATCTCTTAGATAAGGTGAGAGCTTGCTTTTGGCACTATTTTTATATGGCTGTATCCTTTTCAGATATAAACATTAAGTTAGGACAATCTGTAATACATGACATGTAGAAAAAGTCATTTTCAGTCATGTCTAACTCTTCATGATATTATTTTCTTGGCAAAGATTTGACAAAAAGTGGTTTGCCATTTCATTCCTTAGTTCATTTTACAGATAAAGAAACTGAGGCAAATAAGGTTAAGTGACTTGCCCAGGTCACACAGCTAAAACCTTCTGAAGCTGCATTTGAATTCAGATCTTCCTGACTCCAGACCCAGCACTCTGTGCATTGTGTCATCTAGTTGATCTTGAAAAGAAGGGGGAGGGGAGTCAGCAAAAGCATACAGTTCTAATTAATGGAATTAATTCTGGGAAACCTATGTATTTCTCTTTGAAGTACATTAAATAGAACAAGGCTACCTGGCCCTTCAAAAAGTTTTTTAAAATTTATTTTCCAATTGGACCAGTCTTCTTTGTTGTCAATCTCTCTAAATATCCAATATCACTTTGTGCAAAGTTGATGTCAAATTTGTCAAAGTGATTTTGAAGAGAATTCCCATTACCAGAAATAAAAATTATGAAGCAATTTGCTTAAACTATATCAAGTCAATAAAATATTATACACTATTTTTGATAATCCCAAACTGCCTCCAATGTCCATAATCCCTCTTTATCAAACTTTTAAGTGCCTACTTTGTGTTAGGCACTGTGTGAAAACATTACACTAATACTCTCCCACAGAGTAATTCTAAACTACAAAAAAATACTTTTGCTAGTAGCAGGAATTTTCTGCATTCAATTTACAATTGAAAGTAGAAGTCCCATCAAAAAATAAATTCTTCCATTGATGGTGCTACACAATCAAATTGTGAATGGATTAAAGAATGTAAATAAATCTTCAGCATTGGAATGATGACATGTATAAAAATTTACTAAGTCCCACTAATAACTATGTGAATAGCTTGAAAAGATGTGCTGTTGTGTTAAGGTGTTATTCATGAAGTATTCATGAAGAGCTAAATCCTCTGTAGTGTAATTTATACGTAAATTACACAATTTAGGAAAGCCCAAACAAGAATTTTAATCTGTACCAGTATAGATGGTACTTATAGAAATGAGGTCTGAGAAAAGTCTCAAAGAGAATTCCATAATCAGATATAACTCTGTTTAAAAAAAAAAAAAAAAAGAAAGAAAGAAAGAAAAAGATAACAAATCTATGCTCTGCAGTATTTTTTGCCCTGCATTAGAATGCTGGCTATAGTAAATGCCACATCTAAAATTATCAGCTTATAAAAACATCTTTATACAAATTTATCTTTACTAGGAAAGCAAAATTAATCTTCTGGTTAAAGTTGCTACATTAGTTACATTAAAAAAAAATAAGTATAACAAAGTGATTCTGAGAAGAAAATTACTTTGTACTTATAGCCAACAATAGGTTTGTAGAACTTTTTTGCTAATGAAATGTGGATAAATGTAAAATAAACATCACACCAACTTTGACTCAGCTTATCTAAAAATAAAATTTAAATTCCTTTCCACAATGCAAAATTAGGAAGTTGAATTGATATAGATCACATTCAATTATAGTCTTTTATTATAGGTAAATCATGTTTTTCTTTCAAAAAGAAATTTGCAATTATTTCCATTAACTTCTGATTTACACTTGTAAGGTCCAAGGGAATCTCCATTGTAAAAACAAAAATAAGAAAACACAGTAGATTTTTGCAAGGAACCACCAAAATTTAAAAAAAAAAAAAAATATACATATATATATATATATATTACATTTCTAGGTACTACATAGTTTTAAAACATAATTTTAAAAATACAGAGTACACTTCTAGGTACTATATAATTTTGTTTTGTTTTTGATGAGGCAACTGGGGTTAAGTGACTTGCCCAGGATCACACAGATAGGAAGTGTTAAATGTCTTGAGTCTACATTTGAACTCAAGTTTTCAGGGCTGGTGCTCTCTCCATTGTGCCACATAACTGACCTGTATTACATAATTTTAAAACATAATTAAAAAAAATATGTATATAGTACATTTCTAGGTACTACATAATTTTAAAAACAGTAGTTATGCTAAAAAATGTTAATTTTTCTTTTCTTTTTTTTGCATTTGGGCATTTGGGGTTAAGTGACTTGTCCAGGGTCCAGCTAGGAACTGTTAAGTGTCTGAGGCCAGATTTGTTGGTCCTCCTGACTTCAAGGATGGTGCTATATCCACTGCGCCACCTAGCTGCCCCAAAATGTTAACTTTTCAAAAATAAATCACTACATTTTCTTTAAGAAATTGTGAAACGAAAGCTTCAAAAAAATCTAATCAGAATTTCTATGATGTTACTGGATGAGAAGAGTTATCAATCAACAAGAATTTAATGAGTACGCACTATAAAAAGGCACTATGGTATTTTTTTTTGGGGGGGGGGGAACATCTAGTTTTAATGGTGGTCATAATTCCCAGCAAGGAACTTCCCTTTGTTCTGCAGTTTATAATTTTAAGAGATTTGCTGGTGGCACTGACAGCTTAAATAATGCCACCAGTCACACATCTAACGCCTTAAAGGCAGGATTTATACCCAGGATTTCTTGACCCCAAAGCTGGTTCCTGATCTGCTAGGCCTTATAGCTTCGGGTGATACGTAGATAAAAATACAGTCCCTGCACTCAAGGAACTGACATATTACTGCCTGGAGTGGCCACATTGAGCTGTCCTACATGCACTCTCTTCCTGATCCCTAAAGTTAAGTATTATCCATCAACTGTCCTTGACCATCTTTCCTTCTTTCTCAGACATTTCCATCTTGATTTTATTATACAGGTATCACAAATCCAACATATAGAAAACTGAGTAAGTCATTGTGTCTGGACAACCAGTTTCTACTCCCAACTTCTCTAAGAAGCCTTTTCTGACTAAGATTTCTATACACTAACTTCTGTCCAGTTATTTGATGCAAGGCATGTGATTCAGATTCAATATACAATTAACTGATCCTCTTGGGGACATTGTTGCAATTTGGCTTAAGGAACACTTCAGTTCTTGCCTCAGTCACTTACTAGCTGTCTGATCTCTGACTTTTGGCTGTAGGCTTAAGGCACAGCTGGTAGCAAACTGGAAAAGCAAATATAATATACTTTAATCATTACAATTCCAAATTTAATTGAATCAAACACCAGATGTTATTTTTACAAAAATAGGCCTTTGAAAAGGCCCACTGGGTGTTTCCTCATTTATAAACTGAAGGAAACTTAGACTAGAAGACTAACATGGGACTAAGAACTACTTTAAAGATCAAATGAAGTAATATCTATAAAGTGTCATATAAATACTATTATTCATGCCCCATTCCAGTTAAAGGATAGCTTAAGTATGGATAAGAATGGGTATTCTTTCTGTAATACAGTGGGATTCCAGAGGGCTGGACTTGAAATTTGAAATTAATTTCCACTGACACTTACTAGCTGGCCCAATTCAAACCTTGGAGCCACTCCTCCTTTTCAAAATGGGGCCATAGTGGGAAAAGTAACTTTATCAATGGTAATGAACTATGTAAATGAGATCAGAACTGGAAATTCTGAAAACTCTGTCATTAGCCAGATGGTATTCACAGGCCTAGTGTGTTTCATAAATGCTCAGCTTATTCCCACTTGAAAGATGTAGGGTTTATTTCTTCCACACTTAATCCTCCCATATCTCCTCTGCAATAGTTCTGTGCAGAAGACATTCTACTACTGACTGGTAAGAACTGGAGAGATGCATGAACATAGACAGCATGTAGGAGGCAGACAGAAGTGGCTGTGACAGGCTATAAAGGAAGACCCATCAAAATTCTGCCTCCTGTGACTAGTTATGTGAAGCTGGGTAAGTCAGTCTCTTAACTTGAGAGGTTAGTATCACTCCTGTTTGTGAAATGAGAACAGTAACAGCAGCTCCTTTACGGAACTAGTATCAGGATCACCCGAGACATTAGCGGCTTTGTACTCCGATACCAGCTACTATAACTAGTTGTAGCAGTAGCAATATCACTGGTAGTAGTAGTACTAGTCAGTGTTGGCAGCAGTAGTAACAGGAGTAGCAGTGCTGGTATTACTAGTAGTAGTAGTACTACTTAGTATTGGCAGTAGTAGTACCAGGAGTAGCAGTACTGGTTTTACTAGTAATAATAGTACTAGTTGGTGTTGGCAGTAGTAGTACCAGGAGTAGCAGTGCTGGTATTACTACTAGTAGTAGTACTAGTCAGTGTTGGCAGTAGTAGTGCCAGGAGTAGCAGTGCTGGTATTACTAGTAGTAGTAGTACTAGTCAGTGTTGGTAGTAGTAGTGCCAGGAGTAGCAGTGCTGGTTTTACTAGTAATAATAGTACAAGTTAGTGTTGGCAGTAATAGTACGGGGAGTAGCAGTGTTGATTTTACTAGTAATAATAGTACTAGTCAGTGTTGGCAGCAGTAGTACCAGGAGTAGCAGTGCTGGTATTACTAGTAGTAGTAGTACTACTTAGTATTGGCAGCAGTAGTACCAGGAGTAGCAGTGCTGGTTTTACTAGTAATAATAGTACTAGCCAGTGTTGGCAGTAGTAGTACCAGGAGTAGCAGTGCTGGTATTACTACTAGTAGTAGTACTAGTCAGTGTTGGCAGTGGTAGTACGAGGAGTAGCAGTGCTGGTATTACTATTAGTAGTAGTACTAGTTAGTGTTGACAGCAGTAGTCCCAGGAGTAGCAGTGCTGGTATTACTGGTAGTAGTAGTACTAGTTAGTGTTGGCAGCAGTAGTACCAGGAGTAGCAGTGCTGGTATTACTACTAGTAGTAGTACTAGTCAGTATTGGCAGTAGTAGTACGAGGAGTAGCAGTGCTGGTATTACTACTAATAGTAGTACTAGTCAGTGTTGGCAGCAGTAGTGCCAAGAGCAGTGCTGGTATTACTACTAGTAGTAGTTCTAGTTAGTGTTGGCAGTAGTAGTACCAGGAATAGGAGTGCTGGTATTATTACTAGTAGTAGTACTAGTTAGTGTTGGCAGCAATAGTACCAGGAGTAGCAGTGCTGGTTTTACTAGTAATAATAGTACTAGTTAGTGTTGGCAGTAGTAGTACCAGGAGTAGCAGTGCTGGTATTACTACTAGCAGTAGTACTAGTCAGTGTTGGCAGTAGTGGTACCAGGAGTAGCAGTGCTGGTATTAACTAGTAGTAGTACTAGTCAGTGTTGGCAGTAGTAGTACCAGGAGTAGCAGTGCTGGTATTACTAGTAATAATAGTACTAGTCAGTGTTGACAGCAGTAGTACCAGGAGTAGCAGTGCTGAGTATTACTAGGAATAATAGTACTAGTTAGTGTTGGCAGTAGTAGTACCAGGAGTAGCAGTGCTGGTATTACTACTAGTAGTAGTACTAGTCAGTGTTGGCAGTAGTAGTACCAGGAGTAGCAGTGCTGGTATTACTAGTAGTAGTAGTACTAGTTAGTGTTGGCAGTAGTACTACCAGGAGTAGCAGTGCTGGTATTACTAGTAATAATAGTACTAGTTAGTGTTGGCAGTAGTAGTACTGGGAGTAGCAGTGCTGGTATTACTACTAGTAGTAGTACTAGTCAATGTTGGCAGCAGCAGTACCAGGAGTAGCAGTGCTGGTATTACTACTAGTAGTAGTACTAGTTAGTGTTGGCAGTAGTAGTACCAGGAGTAGCAGTGCTGGTATTAACTAGTAGTAGTACTAGTCAGTGTTGGCAGTAGTAGTACCAGGAGTAGCAGTGCTGGTATTACTAGTAGTAGTAGTACTAGTTAGTGTTGGCAGTAGTAGTACCAGGAGTAGCAGTGCTGGTATTACTAGTAATAATAGTACTAGTTAGTGTTGGCAGTAGTAGTACCAGGAGTAGCAGTGCTGGTATTACTACTAGTAGTAGTACTAGTCAATGTTGGCAGCAGCAGTACCAGGAGTAGCAGTGCTGGTATTACTACTAGTAGTAGTACTAGTTAGTGTTGGCAGTAGTAGTACCAGGAGTAGCAGTGCTGGTATTAACTAGTAGTAGTACTAGTCAGTGTTGGCAGTAGTAGTACCAGGAGTAGCAGTGCTGGTATTACTAGTAGTAGTAGTACTAGTTAGTGTTGGCAGTAGTACTACCAGGAGTAGCAGTGCTGGTATTACTAGTAATAATAGTACTAGTTAGTGTTGGCAGTAGTAGTACTGGGAGTAGCAGTGCTGGTATTACTACTAGTAGTAGTACTAGTCAATGTTGGCAGCAGCAGTACCAGGAGTAGCAGTGCTGGTATTAACTAGTAGTAGTACTAGTCAGTGTTGGCAGTAGTAGTACCAGGAGTAGCAGTGCTGGTATTACTAGTAGTAGTAGTACTAGTCAGTGTTGGCAGCAGTAGTACCAGGAGTAACTGCTGGTATTATTACTAGTAGTAGTACTAGTTAGTGTTGGCAGCAGTAGTACCAGGAGTAGCAGTGCTGGTTTTACCAGTAATAATAGTACTAGTTAGTGTTGGCAGTAGTAGTACCAGGAGTAGCAGTGCTGGTATTACTAGTAGTAGTACTAGTCAGTATTGGCAGTAGTAGTGCCAGGAGTAGCAGTGCTGGTATTAATGGTAATAGTAGTACTAGTCAGTGTTGACAGCAGTAGTACCAGGAGTAGCAGTGCTGAGTATTACTAGGAATAATAGTACTAGTTAGTGTTGGCAGTAGTAGTACCAGGAGTAGCAGTGCTGGTATTACTACTAGTAGTAGTACTAGTCAGTGTTGGCAGTAGTAGTACCAGGAGTAGCAGTGCTGGTATTACTAGTAGTAGTAGTACTAGTTAGTGTTGGCAGTAGTACTACCAGGAGTAGCAGTGCTGGTATTACTAGCAATAATAGTACTAGTTAGTGTTGGCAGTAGTAGTACCAGGAGTAGCAGTGCTGGTATTACTAGTAGTAGTAGTAGTACTAGTTAGTGTTGGCAGTAGTACTACCAGGAGTAGCAGTGCTGGTATTACTAGTAATAATAGTACTAGTTAGTGTTGGCAGTAGTAGTACTGGGAGTAGCAGTGCTGGTATTACTACTAGTAGTAGTACTAGTCAATGTTGGCAGCAGCAGTACCAGGAGTAACTGCTGGTATTATTACTAGTAGTAGTACTAGTTAGTGTTGGCAGCAGTAGTACCAGGAGTAGCAGTGCTGGTTTTACCAGTAATAATAGTACTAGTTAGTGTTGGCAGTAGTAGTACCAGGAGTAGCAGTGCTGGTATTACTAGTAGTAGTACTAGTCAGTATTGGCAGTAGTAGTGCCAGGAGTAGCAGTGCTGGTATTAATGGTAATAGTAGTACTAGTCAGTGTTGACAGCAGTAGTACCAGGAGTAGCAGTGCTGAGTATTACTAGGAATAATAGTACTAGTTAGTGTTGGCAGTAGTAGTACCAGGAGTAGCAGTGCTGGTATTACTACTAGTAGTAGTACTAGTCAGTGTTGGCAGTAGTAGTACCAGGAGTAGCAGTGCTGGTATTACTAGTAGTAGTAGTACTAGTTAGTGTTGGCAGTAGTACTACCAGGAGTAGCAGTGCTGGTATTACTAGCAATAATAGTACTAGTTAGTGTTGGCAGTAGTAGTACCAGGAGTAGCAGTGCTGGTATTACTAGTAGTAGTAGTAGTACTAGTTAGTGTTGGCAGTAGTACTACCAGGAGTAGCAGTGCTGGTATTACTAGTAATAATAGTACTAGTTAGTGTTGGCAGTAGTAGTACTGGGAGTAGCAGTGCTGGTATTACTACTAGTAGTAGTACTAGTCAATGTTGGCAGCAGCAGTACCAGGAGTAGCAGTGCTGGTATTACTACTAGTAGTAGTACTAGTTAGTGTTGGCAGTAGTAGTACCAGGAGTAGCAGTGCTGGTATTAACTAGTAGTAGTACTAGTCAGTGTTGGCAGTAGTAGTACCAGGAGTAGCAGTGCTGGTATTACTAGTAGTAGTAGTACTAGTTAGTGTTGGCAGTAGTAGTACCAGGAGTAGCAGTGCTGGTATTACTACTAGTAGTAGTACTAGTCAATGTTGGCAGCAGCAGTACCAGGAGTAGCAGTGCTGGTATTACTAGTAATAATAGTACTAGTTAGTGTTGGCAGTAGTAGTACCAGGAGTAGCAGTGCTGGTATTACTACTAGTAGTAGTACTAGTCAATGTTGGCAGCAGCAGTACCAGGAGTAGCAGTGCTGGTATTACTATTAGTAGTAGTACTAGTTAGTGTTGGCAGTAGTAGTACCAGGAGTAGCAGTGCTGGTATTAACTAGTAGTAGTACTAGTCAGTGTTGGCAGTAGTAGTACCAGGAGTAGCAGTGCTGGTATTACTAGTAGTAGTAGTACTAGTCAGTGTTGGCAGCAGTAGTACCAGGAGTAACTGCTGGTATTATTACTAGTAGTAGTACTAGTTAGTGTTGGCAGCAGTAGTACCAGGAGTAGCAGTGCTGGTTTTACTAGTAATAATAGTACTAGTTAGTGTTGGCAGTAGTAGTACCAGGAGTAGCAGTGCTGGTATTACTAGTAGTAGTACTAGTCAGTATTGGCAGTAGTAGTGCCAGGAGTAGCAGTGCTGGTATTAATGGTAATAGTAGTACTAGTCAGTGTTGACAGCAGTAGTACCAGGAGTAGCTGTGCTGAGTATTACTAGGAATAATAGTACTAGTTAGTGTTGGCAGTAGCAGTACCAGGAGTAGCAGTGCTGGTATTACTACTAGCAGTAGTACTAGTCAGTGTTGGCAGTAGTGGTACCAGGAGTAGCAGTGCTGGTATTAACTAGTAGTAGTACTAGTCAGTGTTGGCAGTAGTAGTACCAGGAGTAGCAGTGCTGGTATTACTAGTAATAATAGTACTAGTCAGTGTTGACAGCAGTAGTACCAGGAGTAGCAGTGCTGAGTATTACTAGGAATAATAGTACTAGTTAGTGTTGGCAGTAGTAGTACCAGGAGTAGCAGTGCTGGTATTACTACTAGTAGTAGTACTAGTCAGTGTTGGCAGTAGTAGTACCAGGAGTAGCAGTGCTGGTATTACTAGTAGTAGTAGTACTAGTTAGTGTTGGCAGTAGTACTACCAGGAGTAGCAGTGCTGGTATTACTAGTAATAATAGTACTAGTTAGTGTTGGCAGTAGTAGTACTGGGAGTAGCAGTGCTGGTATTACTACTAGTAGTAGTACTAGTCAATGTTGGCAGCAGCAGTACCAGGAGTAGCAGTGCTGGTATTACTACTAGTAGTAGTACTAGTTAGTGTTGGCAGTAGTAGTACCAGGAGTAGCAGTGCTGGTATTAACTAGTAGTAGTACTAGTTAGTGTTGGCAGTAGTAGTACCAGGAGTAGCAGTGCTGGTATTACTAGTAATAATAGTACTAGTCAGTGTTGACAGCAGTAGTACCAGGAGTAGCGATACTCTTTACTAGTAGCACTACTACACAGCTAGTGATGTTAGGGGGAGAATAGTACTACAAGAACTATCACTACTAGTGGCAGTTGCAGGACCAGCGGAAGTAAAAGACTAGCCCGACACCTCTCCCTGGGCTCCCAGAAGGCCTCAATGCGGCTCATTCCACGGAGCCAGCACGCCCCTCCCCCCAGCACTTCGGAAGCGCCGTTACCTCGGACAACCACTTCCCTTCTCGGAGCTGGCCAAGGGAAGGCCCCGCTGGGCTTGGGGATGAGGGTTCTGAGCATCACTTCGGGCTCGGGCCTGGCCTCCGGCGGCTCTGCCTCCCCGGTCCCCCCGACAAAGCGCAGCACTTCCTCGTCCGGGGAGGCGAGGCTCCGGAAGAGATGCTCCAAAGGCGGATCCGAGGAAGGGGCTCGGGCCGCCTCGGGGGCCGCATCCCGGGCCAGGCCCACGCTCTCCTCAGGCTCCTGGGCCTGCCCCCGCGCCGGCCTCCCGGGGGGCCTCCAGCCTGGCGCCGCACAAGCGCTTGTTGACCACGTGCGGCCTCTCCACCCATACGGCCACGGCTGACCAGAACCCCGAGGGGAGCTGCGAGCAGCTGTCCGTGACCAACGCCTGCCCCAGCAAGCCCATCTTGGAGTCCAAACACCTCAACAGCAGGATCCGGCAGAGGAGAAGCTAGGGAAAGCCCGGCGCGTGAAGATGACGCAAAACGCCCGCACAGTCGCCTCCTAATGTGGACCTGAAGAGGAAAGACGCGGACTTTTTACGTCATACGGGAGCCGAGCCCTTCTGCGGTGTGTGCTTCTTTACGTCACTTCCGGCTGCTTTTCCCACCTCCAGCCTTGGCAAATTCTTCTCTTCATTCCATAGAGATCAATAACCTGAGTTTTTCGAGGGGATTTAAGATTCACGCCTCCAACAGTTTCACAGAATCTCTTCCCAGTCACCTGGGAGATCACTAACCAGTCCAATTCTCTCACCCATAAAATATCCTCTTTGTCATTTTCTGTGACAATTTTGCGCTAAATGCATCTTCAGCCATCAAGGATGGAATGGGAGGGGGCTCGCTGCGAACTCCCTAAATTTCCCCATACATTTTCTCTGCTTCCATATTGTGCTTTAAGTGAAACTCTTTATGTGATTTGCTTAGCCCTTGCCCAATCGGGCTTCCTAGAAAATGAGTTTTAGTTGGGACTTTGAGGAAGACAGGGAGGTTAATAAACAGAATGGAGAAGGGAGGGCCTTCCAGGGGTGAGGCACAGCTAAAAAAAACGCTAAGCAGATATGGGGGGAGGGGAGGAGCAGTCCCGTGTCATTAGAGTGTACATATTGTGGAGAAGACTGGAAAAGTAGGAGGGGGTTAGGTTAGGAAGGGCTTCGCACGCTATATGGAGAATCTGATCACGGATGCATTAGAGTTTGAGTGGGAGTGGCGTCGGATGTCATTACAGGGCCCGTGACTTACAAAAATCACATTAGTGACTGGAGGGAGGATGGACTGAAGTGGGGAGGGGCAGGAGCCAGGCAGAACCACTGGTAGGTTATCACAGTAGTCCAATATGAAGTGATGAGTGTCTGTACTAAGTGCGGCAGCATCGGGGAGGATCATGGACTGGAGATAATGCAAAGATGAAATTGACAGGGATTGGCAACTGCTTGGACATGAGGATGAGAGATAATGAGGAATCCACAGCTCTAGGCTGGGAGCCTTAGGGATTGACAGGATAATGTTACCCCCAAAGTACTAGGGAGTGGAGAGGGTTTGGAGTAACAATGAGTTCTGTTTTGGATATATTGAGTTTAAGATGTCTGTTGGGTTTAAGATATGTAGCGCTTGTCAGCCCTGTTCTCAGTCTCCTGACAAGAAAATATAAAATATATGTAAAAACGTTTTGCAAACATCAAAGCACTATATGCCTGCTAGCCCATTACTGTCTTGTTATTGTTGTCTCCAGGGAGAAAGAAAAAAGATTAAATTGTATCTATTTTTTTTTTTCTCTCCTTTTCTCTCTAAGCTGGAGGTGACTTGCTGGGAAATTGCTTCCTTAGTAAGGAATTCCTGGACCTTGGCAGTATCCAGAGCCTGCCCCAAACGTTTCCTAGGTGATCACTAGTTGCCTAATGATGACGTACGAGAGACTCGCCCCTAAGATTACAAGGCACGGTCTACCAGAACCGTGCCTTGAGGAGATGGAGGGAGCGCGTGGGGGCGGGATGAGGAACATAGCGGTTTTCTTTCCGCCCCGCCCCTTCTATTGGTCTTAAAGCCCAGGTACCTAGAAGGGCTTCCTAACCCTGATTCTCCTGGGGATCCGGACTCCTGTTGGATGTCCAGGAGAGCACGGGCGGCTCGGAGGCTGGATAGCAGCTGGAGCCGGTAAGAGGGGGAGCGCCCGGGCCTTTCCCCCTGCACAGCCGCATTCGTCCTTGTCCCTCCACCTCCTCGAGTCATCACCGCCCCTCTAGCCTCAGGTCTCCCGTGTCCCTCCGCTCCCCGTGCGTGTGTCCCGTGTCCCCGAACTTTTCCGCCTTAAGCCCCTGGTTCCCGCGGGATTTGTTTCCGTGTCTCCTTGTCCCACCCAGTTCTCACGTCTTCAGATCACCCCGGGCTGTCTGCCCCAGTCCCTGAGCTGCTGACTTCCTGCATCTGTGTCCCCCGCTTTCCTGTCTCTGCCCTGCTCCGCCTCCCTCTTGTGTTGGTGTCCCCGGGACCTTGCAGTCTGCCCCCGGGCCTGGAGCCGCTCGGGTCTGTGTCCCTGCTCTGCATCCTCTTTACTTTGCCCCTCCCCCCTCCCTGGGGTCTCGGTCCTGTGTCCCTGCCTTCCGTTCTCTCTTCTCCCCCTCTGTGTCCCTGTCACTGCCCGAGTGTCTCTTGGCCCCTCTCCATCCCTCTGCCTCACTTTGCGCAGACTTTGTATTTCTGTACCTTTATGTCCACGCTTCTTTGCCTCCCTGGTCCTCCCATCTCCATGGAATCCCCGTGCCCCATGTGCTTCTGAGACCGCAGGTCCCTGTATCATTCTGAGTTCTGACATTCCATTTCCCCCTTCCTTCTAAGGCTTCTCCTTTCCTGCCCCTAAATTCTCCTCTGCTTATTCCCGTTGTTATGCACTTGCCCTCTCTGAGTCTCAGTTTCCCCATTTCTAAAACGGGGAGGTTGAAGTAGATCAGGGATTCCTGCCCCCCTTTTTCATGGTCGTCTTTGGCAATCCGGGGAACTTAATAGAACCCTCAGAATAATGTTTTAAATATTTGAAGGGAATGCTACATTTCCTGTAGAAGTTACTAGCAAAAAAAGTGTATTTATTTTTATTTTCATTCAAGTTCAAAGGCACCCGAATCTATCCAGGAATGTGGTTCTGAGGCCCCTTCCAACTCAACTCTAAATGTTTCTTGGTTCTCCTGTGCTTTCTGTCCTATGTGTCCCTAACCCTTAGTGTTCTGATCCCTTTGTGTCTCTGTCCCATTTCTCCTGTGCTTTTCTGTCTGTTCTTATGTGACCCTTTGTCTCTCTTGTGCCCCAGATATCCTGTGTCTTTTGTGCTTTTCTGTTACTTTGGCCTTCCAGGCTTCCTATACTCGAGTCTCCATTTCTCTCTTCTTCTCCTGAGTTTTTCCTGTGGGTCTCTCCATAAAGAGACGGATCAGGAAGGTTGTAGAATGACAATTATTCAAGAGGCCTCTGACCAAATCTCAGCTTTAACTCTGTGATTTTGGGCAAGTCACTGTACTTCTCAATTTCCACCTCAGTAAAATGGAACTTTTAAACTTCATAAAGCAAGGGGGGAAATGCTTTGTAACGCTTAAATCACTATAGAAATATGAGCATCAGCATCATTAATGTCAAAAATAATTCTAGATCCCTACATCTTAGACAGCTGTAGGCTAGTTGTCCTTACTATTCCCTGGGATGCCTCATATTACCTGTTTTGCCTGGATAATCAGCTGCTAGAAGAGCATAGAATTACCAAAAGAGTTCAGTATTGGGTTTATATAATTACAGAGAATTGAAAGAGACCCAACAACTGGTATAGCTCTGTTTTACCAGTAAGGCATGAAAGTCCATCATGGCTATAAGAGGAGAAAGCATGAGAACAAATTACAACTGGCATCATTTTTTGAAGCTAGTCTACAAAAGAGATAAGAATAATAAAATAGTTCTGATAGTACTCTGGGGACTTGAATCCTCAGGTAGTCAAAAATTCTATAAGCTGAAAGTTGTCTGTGGAAATTGGAAATGTTTAAGGCAAAAGACAGACCCTGGAGATGTCACACTGAAGAATTTGGATAGAATTAAGATGCGGAACCGGCTGTCGGTGACCCACTTGGATTTGTAACTAATGTACTTGTATAACATTGTATAGTCTAAGCTATTTGTGTTGGTGTTGGTTTGCTAAATCATACATTTCATCAGAGTTTTAGGTCAAACCACATTGGACCCAAACTGTGTTTCTATTAGTTCCAGCACAAGGTTCTTTGCTCATAGTTGGGTTTTAAAAAACATTTTATTTTTTTCCCAATTACATGAATAGACAATTACTTTAAAAAAAAATAAACTTTTTGCTTTCCAAATTCTATCCTTCCCTTCCTCTGGATAAGGTAAACACACTGATATAGGTTAAACAATTGCAATTATGTAAAACATTTCTATATTAGTCATTTTGTGCAATGAATTTGAATAAGAAGGAGAAAGGAATAAAGAGGGAAGGAGGGAGGGAGAAAGGAAGGAAGGAAAAGGAAGGAGAGTGACATTTGTTCTGTACTCAGAAGACATTAGGTCTTTCTCTGCAGGCAGACAGCATTTTTCATCATGGATCCTTTGGGATAATCTTGGATCAATGTATTCCTGAGAATAACTAAGTCATCCCGTTGATCATCATATAACATTATTGTTTCTGTATACAATGGTTTCCTGATTCTGCTCACTTTACTCTGTATCAATTCATGTAAGTCTTTCCAGGTTTTTCTGAGATGTCCTGCTTGTCATTTCGTATAGCACAATATTCCCTTACAATCATATGCCATAACTTGTTTAGGCTTTCCCCAGCTGATGGGCATCCCCTTCATTTATAATTCTTAGCCACCACAAAAAGAGCTGCTATAAATAATTTTGTTCAAATACCTTCTTTTCCTCACAGTGGATTTTTGGTAAACAGATTTGTACTTTGTAACAGAATATGTCTTTTGTAACATTTGCACTACTTTACAAATTTGTATTTATATTATGCATGGATTACTATCTTCCATTCAGGTTGTCCAATACATCAGTATGAGGAAGGTAACTCTGGGTTCTTGAAACCTGAACCACCAGAATGCAAATCTAGTAGGTTTTTAACAAGAAGAAATGGAAGAGAGGATTCTGCAAGAAGGAGATGACCAGAGAAAAGACAAAGAGAAAAAAAAATACAGGGTTTGTTTGAATAATGCTAAGTAGTGTAACTTGAGTGTAGGAAATGTTTAGTAAAATGATGTTTTATGAAGTTGGAAAAATAGGAGGGTACATCACATGGACTATCTTGAATGCCAGATGAGTGAGCTTATCGTTTATTCATCTGGCATTAAATAGACAGTGAAAGTTTTGGGAAAAGAGAATGAATGGAATATTAAAAAGCTTTAGAATAAGAAAAAAAACAATGTAGCTGGTATAAGGTAAATTTTCAATTGGAAAAAATTCTTTGTATTTTATGTCTCTGACTAAAGATCTTATTATAATCAAAGTTTCATATTATAAGCACACATTTATATGTGACCAAAGAATAGAAATAATTCTTAAAAACACTGCAAACTAAAGTTGCAGGATACAAAATAAATCCACATAAATCCTCAACATTTTTATATACCACCAACAAAATGCAACAGCAAGAGATACAAAGAGAAATTCCATTTCAAACAAATGTTGAGAGTATAAAATATTTGGGAATCCATCTACCAAAGAATAGTCAGGAATTATATGAGAAAAATTACAAAACGCTTGCCACAAAAATAAAGTCAGATTTAAATAATTGGAAAGATATTCAGTGCAATTGGATAGGCCGAGCGAATATAATAAAGATGACAATACTCCCCAAACGAATCTATTTATTTAGTGCTATACCAATCAGACTCCCAAGAAACTAATGACCTAGAAAAAATAACAAAATTCATATGGAAGAATAAAAGGTCGATAATTGCAAGGGAACTAATGAAAAAAAAGTCAGATGAAGGTGGTCTAGGTATACCTGATCTAAAGCTATATTATATAGCAGCAGTCACCAAAACCATTTGGTATTGGCTAAGAAATAGACCAGTCTATCAGTGGAACAGATTGGATACAAAGGACAAAAAAGGGTACATCTATAGCAATCTAATCTTTGACAAATCCAAAGATACCAACATTAGGGATAAAAATTCATTATTTGAAAAAAACTGTTGGGAAAACTGGAAATTAGTATGTCAGAAATTAGATATGGACCCACACTTAACACCATATACCAAGATAAGATCAAAATTGGTCCATGATTTAGGCATAAAGAATGAGATCATAAATAGATTAGAGGAACAGAGAATAGTCTACCTCTCAGACCTGTGGAGGAGGAAGGAATTTATGACCAAAAGGGAACTAGAGATCATTATTGATCACAAAATAGATTTTGATTACATCAAACTAAAAAGTTTCTGTACAAACAATACTAATGCAAATAAGATTAGAATGGAAGTAACAAATTGGGAAAATATTTTTACAGTTAAAGGTTCTGATAAAGGTCTTATTTCCAAAATATAGAGAGAACTAACCCTAATTTATAAGAAATCTAACCATTCTCCAATTGTTAAATGGTCAAAGGATATGAACAGACAATTCTCAGATGATCATATTGAAATTATATCCACTCATATGAAAGAGTGTTCCAAATCACTAACTGATCAGAGAAATACAAATTAAGACAACTCTGAGATACCACTACACACCTGTCAAATTGGCCAAGATGACAGGAACAAATAATGATGAATGTTGGAGGGGATGTGGGAAAACTGGGTCAGTGATGCATTGTTGGTGGAGTTGTGAAAGAACCCAGCCATTCTGGAGAGCAATTTGGAACTATGCCCAAAAAGTTACCAAACTGTGCATACCCTTTGACCCAGCATTGCTGTTATTGGGCTTATATCCCAAAGAAATACTAAAGAGGGGAAAGGGACCTGTATGCGCCAAAATGTTTGTGGCAGATCTTTTCATAGTGGCTAGAAACTGGAAGATGAATGGATGTCCATCAATTGGAGAATGGTTGGTTATGGAATATTATTGCTCTGTAAGAAATGACCAGCAGGAGGAATACAGAGAGGCTTGGAGAGACTTACATCAACTGATGCTGAGTGAAATGAATAGAACCAGAAGATCGCTGTACACTTCAATGTTGTATGAAGATGTATTCTGCTGGAGGTGGATATATTCAACATGGAGAAGATCCAACTCACTTCCAGTTGATCAATGATGGACAGAAATAACTACACCCAGAGGAGGAACACTGGGAAGTGAATGTAAACTGTCAGAACTACTGTCTATCTACCCAGGTTACTTATACCTTTGGAATCTAATATTTAATGTGCAACAAGAAAATGGTATTTACACACATGTATTGTACCTAGGTCATATTGTAAACACATGTAACACATGTAAAATTTATAGGATTATCTGTCATCAGGGGGAGGGGGTGGAGGGAGGGAGGGGATAATTTGGAAAAATGAATACAAGTGATAATGTTATAAAAAAAATTACTCATGCATATATAATGTCAAAAAATTTTATAAATAAATACAATTTAAACAAAACAAAACAAAACAAAACAAAAAACATTGCAAACTACTAATTACCACATGGAATTTTGTATGAAATCACTAATAAGAGAAATGCAAATTAAAATAATCTTTGAGTTTCACTTCATTCATCTGATTGGCAAACATGATAAAAGAGAGTAATAGTCAACATCAAAGGGGCTTTGAAAATATAGACATAGTAATAAGCAATTGGTGGAGTGGAGTTGTGAATAAAATTTTGGAAAGCAGTTTGGAATTATGTGGCAAAAGTGACTAAAATGTCCATACCCTGGCCTCGAGACCCCATGGTTGGTAATATACTCCAAGAAAGCTTAAGGCAAAGAATAGGCTTCCACATACTGTAGAGTATTCATAACAGTAACTTCTTATGAAACTTTGTGAAGTTAAAAAAATGAAAGCAAAGCAGATGTCCAAGGATTGGGGAGTGTCTAAACAAATTGTAAAAAAAATTAATACAGTAGGATATTATTGCATGTTAAAACATGAGAAATATATGAGAAAAACAATGAAAATCTGATATGAGCTGATGAATTAAAGAGAACTAGGAAAACAAGATGCACGTTGCCTCTACAGTAATGTAATTAGGTTGATAATTATATGAATCAATCTTAACCCAGGAAAAGAATCTGAGGAAATATATCTTATTCCTTTCATTAAAAAGGTAATAGGAGGTAGAATGTTCTGTGAGTATATAATATTTCATATGCCGTTAGATCCTATTCATTGTTCTAAGGGAAAGTTCATAAGGTGATAAAGAAGAAGGTGTTTGTTTGGAAATGAATGGGGAATAAAAATAAAAGATATCAATTAAACTTATTAAAGAAAGAAGTGACTTGGTTTCTACTAAGCTGTCTACTAAGCAGCTGTCTAAAAAAAAAAAAAACTTATTAGAAGGGGGAATCTAAGAGCAGAGAAAAACCAATTAGACAGTTTTTGCCTATAGCTCTGTGAGAGACTTTAAATGGTAAAATGCATTTATTCTGAAATTAAAATAATGTGTCATCATCTCTCAGAAAGTGAGGGGCCAGCTAGGTGGCGCAATGGATAGAGCACCAGCCTTGAATTCAGGAGGACCTGAGTTCAAATCTGGTCTCAGACACTTAACACTTCCTGGCTGTGTGACCCTGGGCAAGTCATTTAACTCCAGCCTCAGAAAATAAAAAAAAAGAAAGAAAGTGAGTTAACAGGCTGCTCTGAATCATAGCAAAGAGCCAAGAAGTTAGACCAAAGAGTCTTTGAGAAGCTGATGTAGAAATAGCAACAATTTTCGAGGTTCCTTTCAAAAGAAAATCTAGAGATGGGTGGAGCCAAGATGGCGGAGAAGAAACACATGACTCTGTAAAGGTCCTCACTCCCTCACAACCAATTAGATAAATCAGCCTCAGAATAAGCCCAGGACTGATAGATACCACAAGGACTGGAAGCACGACTTACCAGCTGAAGAGAATCTGGAGTTTCAACAGGAAAGGTCAGTTCTCAGGGGAGGAATAAGAAAGACCAGCACAGACGGTGGGGTAGGGGCACACTGCGCCCATTGCGCTGGGAGGGGCTCTGGGATCAGAGAAGCCACTGAGATAAAGGAATCTGGCACAGGCTGTTAGCTCTTCTCTGCTAATTATTTAGCAATTCAGAAGAGAAAGCCAAAATATTTTAAAACTCAGATTAGATTCCCCACCCCCCCCACCCTGGGGGTGACTCGGCAGACTTGGCACCAGGGGGTGTGGCCTCAGCTACCTTCTGAGAATAGTTAAGAGACTGACAAGTGGGTGGATACGGCCCAAGGCAACACACACGGCCTAGCTTTCCCCGGATCCTGGAGGTGACTCAGCAGATCTCGGCACCAGGGGGTGTGGCCTCAGCTACCACCTGAGAATAGTTAAGAGATTGACAAGTGGGTGGATACGGCCCAAGGCAACACACACTGCCTAGTTTAGCTGGAGGGAGTGGAACTCAGCTCCAGGAAGTCCCAGAGAAGCGGAACCTTTGAACTAGGGACCGCGGTTTCTGGCAGACACTTCCAGTTTTAGCACAGGGGCTTCTCACGTCACCTGCTGCAGACATCCACTCCCCACCCGGACACATAGGCTGGGCTTCGTGCTGTCTTCACTATTCTACGCCCTCGAAGCACAGTAGTGCTAATCACCTCTGAGGCACTTCCAGGGAGGGGGTGGGGAACTCTCTCCCAGAGCTCTATCTTAGCTCAGGCGCAGGAGCCGCTGCATCCATCCGGTCTGGGAGGAAGCTGGTAAAGAAGTAAATAAATAATTTCCTACCCCAGGGACAGACCCCAAAAGATTTTTTAAATATAAGCAAAAAAGCTAGAAAAACTATAGACTCCTTCTATACAGAGAAAGAGCGGGTATCCAACCCCGAGGAAGTTAACAGCAGAGAGTCAGCAGATAACAACCCAAAGGGGAACGATCCCTGCCCCCCATCACATAATTCTCTCCTAGAAGAAACTCTTAAAAAATTAAGGGAGATTGAAGAAAAATGGGGAAAGGAAAGGGAAGCTATGATAGAGAATAACAACGTCCTGAAATTGGAGTTGGAAAAAATAAAGAATTCACAGGAGATGCAGGGAAACAAAATTTATGAATTAGAAAAGGTTAAAAAAACACAGGAAAGTAGGATTTCTGAATTGGAAAAGATAAAAAAGTCTCAAGAAAATAGAATTTCTGAATTGGAAAAAGAAAATAATTCTCAAAAAAAAATTAGGGAAATGGAAAAAAATTCAATAGAGCAAAATAATTCATTTAAAAACGAAATTGGGCATTTACAAAAAGAACTAAAAACTGTGAAAGAAGAAAATAACTCCTTAAAAGTCAGGATGGAACAAATAGAAATGAATGATTCACAGAGAACCCAAGAATCAGTCAAACAAAGCAAAAAAAAAAAAAATGAGAAGCTGGAGAAAACGTCAAATACTTACTGGGAAAATCTATAGACCTGGAAAATAGATCTAGGAGAGATAATCTGCGGATTATTGGACTTCCAGAAAACTATGACCAAAAAAAGAGCCTAGATTCTATTTTACAGGAAATTATCAAAGAGAACTGTCAAGATAATAGAAACAGAAGGGAAAGTAGATGTGGAAAGAATTCATCGAACTCCTTCTGAAATAGACCCTAAAAAAAGAACACCACGGAATATAGTGGCTAAGCTGCAGAATTACCACACAAAGGAGAAAATCCTGCAAGCAGCTAGAAAAAAACAATTTAAATACCAAGGTGCCACAATAAGGGTCACCCAAGATCTGGCTGCCTCCACATTAAAAGATAGAAGGGCCTGGAACCTGATATTCCATAAGGCAAAAGATCAAGGACTGCAACCAAGAATGAACTACCCAACTAAGTTTAGCATCTTTTTCCATGGAAG